>NC_053448.1:27144873-27444873 GCF_007990345.1 Gossypium hirsutum | reverse complement strand
TCCTTTCCAGGGACAGTTGTATTGCACTCGTAGTTCCACAGAACCTTCCTACTATCTTGGTAAGAAAATGTTACAGGTTTCTTTATTATGATCTTTGGCATTACTGGTGTTCTCACTTCATCATTCTTTGGTCGCGAAATGATGACCACAGGCTGCGCTACTCTTGGAACCTTCGTGGATTCGGATGTGCAGATACTCCCTTCTTCCTTAACTTCTTCGTAAAACTCCATTTCCTTGTCATCCATCATGCCTTGAACCAAGACTTTGAATTCTGTACATTCTTGAATCTCATGTCCCTCATCATGATGGAACTCACAGTAGTTTTCCACCCCTTCAAAGCTTCTCTTTGAACCCAAAACAAATAACCCCCTTTCTATCATCTTCTTCTAGACCCATTTTAAAGGAATTTTCACTTCTGCAATATCATCCTTGATTTTTCTACCCATGTTCTCACCTATCATGTTAGCTCCATTATGATCAAGTAAAGGGTTCTCTGTACTAGGCAAATCATCCAACTTAACAACGCCCATGCCTATGAGTCTTTCAACCAGCTTTTTGAACGTCGTACAATGTTCTATGGAATGCCCCACGATTCCCGCGTGATAATCGCATCTTGCGTTTGTATCGTACCACTTGGGGTACGGAGGTTATAGAGGTTTCAAGTAGTAAGGGGAAACCACGTGTGTATTGAATAGATTCTGATATAGCTACCTATACGACATTGGAATTGGCGTAAATTGAAGCTTCTCTGTGTTTTATCTTGTGTTAGATCCCTGCTTTGATGAACCTTGTTGGCTAACAGCCACTTTTCCCAGCTGATTCACCGTAATCGTCTTTGAATACCCTTGCCATATGAACTTGTGTTGTTGACCTCATTTTCCTTCTTCTTCGAGGCCGTCTTTCTGCTACTCTCTCCAGTATCAATCTTCCCACTTCTGATAGCATTTTCTATCATTTCACCATTCATAACTATGTCAGAAAAGCTTTTTTGTGGCACTTCCTAACATATGTGTGATAAATGGGGCCTTCAACGTGTTAACGAAAAGCATCGTCATCTCTCTTTCTAGAAGAGATGGCTGAAATTGGACAACAACCTCCCACCACCTCTGTGCATATTGCCTAAAACTTTCATCGGGTTTCTTTTCCATGTTCTGCAGAGTGATTCTATTAGGTACCATGTCAGTCACATGGTTGTACTGCTTTATGAATTCCTGTGCTAAATCTCTCCATGAATTAATCTTGGTACGACTCAATTGATTGTACCATTTGGATGCTGCCCCTGTGAGGCTATCCTGGAAGCAATGTATCAGCAATTGGTCGTTATTAACATACCCAGTTATCCATCTGCAAAACATAGTAATATGAGCTTCAGGGCTACTAGTTCCATTGTACTTCTCAAACTCTGGCATTTTGAACTTGTATGGGAGCACCAAATCTGGAACCAAGCTCAATTCTTTAGCATCAATCCCATAGTAGCTATTAGAAAATTCCATTGCTCTAATATCTCCTCTAGCCATTTGTACTTTTCTTCTAGCTGTTTTGGCAATTGATCATTCATTTTCTCCTTTCCAGATGCTTCATCGAAATCAAGGATAGTAGGATTAGCAAGGTTGTCTCCGGGGATAGAGCCTGATCCAACTTGAAAATTCATTGGTGTTGCAGCGCCGGCCTGAAACTGCTGAGGCTGAATGGTGACAGAGGATTTGCGCGAATGTACTTCCACTTCTCTGCCCATGTTGAGGGGTAAAGCCTGAGGGATAAAGAAGTCCCTCATTGTCTCCTTCTTCCATATTGAGCACAGAGCCCTTTCCTTTATCAGTTCTTCTGGTCAACAACTGAGTTAATTGAGCCATCATACTCCCTTGAGATTCTATCATTTTGCCCATCATTTTTTGCTGAATTTTCTCAAGTTGTTCATTCATTTGTTGTTGAAGCTGATCCTGCATCTCTTTTTGGAACTGTTCTAGCCTTTCCATCCTTTGATCCATGTCTTTAGTTTTTGATTGAGTACCGTAGCGGTGTGTGGTGGGTTGGTTGGTTTCCAGGTTAACTGAAGAATGGATTATACCAATTAGAATCTTTTAATATTTTTTAATGCACATGAAACAAATGCAATGCATGAAATGAATGCAAAAAGGCGTCAATTTTGATTTAATTCCATTTAAGAAAACTTTACTAGAAAGCAAATTTCTTTACATAAAGTGAATTACAAATAAAGCTTTGCCCTATTACTCAGCATTCTAATCTTCCTAAGTAACACAACTAACTCTTGCCCCCGGTCTGATTCTAATTCATACTTCACACTCAGCATGTCGGCCTGTACTGCCAAAGTTTGTACATGATCAGCTACTTCTCGAATCTGGACCACAACTTCCTCCATAATATGATCTCTGCTCCTAACTTGATTCTAAAAGTAGTGGAGTTGTTCATTATTACGACTTTCATTCACTTCTAAGTACTTGATCCAGATCTCATAATTTTGCATTGCCGTTTCTAACTCTTCAATTCTTTTCCTTATTTCCTCGATCTTGCTCAAGTTTGCTTTCAACTCTATTGCGGGATTTCAATACTGACGAAGAGATCCTTCCAACTCGATCGCTCTATCCTTTAACTCACCATTTTCCTTTTGGCTTTCTGACAAACTCTTTTCTAAAGCCTCGTTTCGCATCTGCATCTCTTGGAATCTTCGTTCCCATCTATCAGCATTGTCTTTTTCTTCTCGAATTTCTGCTCGACACTGTTCTGAAGTTTTTCCCAACCCGGCAGCTTTCATTGACAGTCACAACTTTTTATAATCTATCTTCAAACTATCCAACTCCTCTTCAACCTTGTTTTTCCCTTTTCTTAATTTCTCAGTTTCAAGCTTCTGAACATCTATGTCTAATCTCAAGTTCATCTTTTCTTCCTCTATTTGTTCTATCTTCTTTTCTAACTCCGCATTTCTTCCTTCAAAATCTTGTCTTATGATTTCCAACTCAGAAGGGACAACCCGCAAACATTCCTCTACTGATTGGCTATTTTCTTGACTTATCTTGGGTATATTGTCGTTGATTCTCCTAACCCACCATTCATTATACTCAGGAGTTGTCATCGGACCCACCGCTAGCCTCTTCATTTGGTGAGTCTGTTTCCATGTGCTAGACACCTCTTGAATCTTCTTTCTATAATCATCATCCCTGTATGAAAATTCACAATCAGCTATTCCTTGGGTCGCAGGTATAAATTGCCTTGACCTATACTGCCTTAGCACTAACAATGGGGCATATCCAATAGCTCCCCAAATTCCAAGTAGTGGAACCCAATCGAAATTACCACATCTATACAAGATCTCATCTAGAAGCAACCAACGGGCTCTCCACTCGATGTCCTCTTCTTGAAGATTCTGAAGAATCGCCATCCACTTCTCCTCCGAAATGTTGTCTCTCCTCGGTGTGGCTACAATCTCCTTTAGTGGCGAATAATTTTATGAGAAAACCCGATACGAAACCCGATCAACCTTCCAAAAGTGACTATAGAACCATGCGAGTAGGAGCTGTGCACATACAATGAATCTACCCTCACCCGCCTTTCGGCATGCACTTAATGACCTGAAAGTCTCTGCCAGAATCGCCCAAATTGGTGTAACCTTCTTATCAAGCCGGTCAAATAAATCGGCGACTGCTTCATCAACATGCCCCAAAGTTTTGGGGAAGACAACTAAGCCATATATACTCAAAGCAAAGACGTCTAATTTCTTCCTCGCATCTGGGTGCGTTAGAATTAAATCTTTCAAACTCTTCCAAGGAATACACTTGTTATCCCCTTTTTGCTTAATCTGTGCAACAACCCACTGCTCACTCATCCCCGTCATACTCATCAGCTTCTTCGAAAAGGTTGGCACATTTATCGCTCTTGAGTAGACCTTGTCCACTTGAAACTATGCATATCTGAGTAAAGCCACATATTCTTCTATCGTAGGTACCAAATCGACCTTTCCAAATGTGAAGCAACTGTAAGCAGGATTCCAGAATTGGGCGAGGGCTCGGAACAAATGCTTGTTTACCTTCACATCAAGCAAATAAGACAAATCCCCATAATTATCATAAAATAACTGTCTAACCTCATCATTCCACTGATCCCAAATTTCTTTCATCTCTTGCAAATTGTTTTGAGTTACACTGATGCGAGTAAAATCCCATAATTCTGATACATATCCATCAGCCAAGCTATCGCCTTTCTCTTATTGCGTTGTTTCAGACCAAGTTTGTATAGCTGCATTATCCTCTACTTTATCAAGAAACCCTTTTCCTATGATGAGCTTTCTATCTAGCAACTGAATATGAGCCGACGCCTTTTATAATGAAATGAAATGCCATGTCATGCAATCAAAATAAAACAAAAAAAAGGTCAATATCATATAAAAATATAATCAAGAAATAGTAAAACACCTAATCGGATATCTATTAGGGTTCAGTATAGTTCTACCTAAGGTGGATCCCTAAGGTTCACTATATGAAGTTCAGCTTCTAGGAAAAAGGTACCCGAACCAGCAGATTCCTCGATCTTCACCCATTATAGGCTCATATAGATCAAGTTCAGTTCAGGGGAATACATTTTCCCTATGACTATACGGAGATGAAAATCTCACGAAGGCATTGGTACCGATGTACTCCGAAAGTGATCCACTATCCTATACGGAGGTGAAAACCTCACGAATGAATAGTTTATCACTCCCACTTAAAAGGGTAAAATCATTCAACTCATGTAATGTGTAATGCAAACAATACTTAAATTCATTAGCACCCTCGTAACGCCCAAAATTTGGTACCAAGTTGATTAATTAGTGTCTTAATGTCGAGACTTAATAAATACTATCCTTAGTTAAATTAAATTATTTATTAAGACTTTCTCATTTTAAAAACAGAAAAATATCACACCCAATACGTTAGGGCACAACATTTTATTCTCTTCAAGATGAGTTAGTCCAAAAAAACTCGTGTAATAAAATTTAAGAAAATATTTAATTGTTTAAAATTTATGAAGAAATCGTAGCCCAATACGTTAGGGCACGATTTCTTAAAATCCCAAACATTCAATATTTCCTTTATTTTTTAAACAAAATCTTTATCTTGAGAAATCAACGTGTCACATCCAATACGTTAGGACACAACATATTGAATTCCCGATGACAAGTTTTATGATTAAAGAGCAATCCTCGATTGTTAGATTTTACGAAGAAAATCAGAACCCAGTACTTTAGGGCTCAATTTTCTTGAAAATCCTAAATACGAGTATTATCTCTATTTTGAAAATTTTCTATTTTTAAATTCGAGTAAAATATGATGTAATGTTATATTGTATGTATACATGTCGCGATAACAAATACAAAAATAATAAATTCTACAGTGGCATAGAAATAATATAAACAAATAAATAAATAAAATCATTAAAAAAATTGATGACATACAAAGTATCAAATAAATGTGCAAAATGATAAAAAAAATGAAAACATAAATCGACAAAGAAATTAATGAAATAAAAAGATTAGGAAAAGAAAATGCATAATATATACATTGAAATTAAAAGACGTGCACATAATTTACATATGAAATTTTTGGGTTATAAACTTATATATATACAAAAATTTATAAACATATATAGATTATAAAATAGGTATTTAAAAATATACGTATTTGAGCATTTTAAAAAAATAAATATACGCATATATATAAAAATAAATAATAAAAACATTTGCTAAAAATATATATATACATAAATATATACACATGTACATATAAAAGAAAAATATATGTATAGATTTAAAATAATTAAATAACAAATGCATAATCAAAATTTAATTAAAAATATATATAAAAAACATATGTATATATATATGATAAAAATATTAGTTGAGAAAATGAAAAAAATAAAAATAAAAATACATATATGTATCAATAAAAAAAATTACATATAAAAATTATAAAAATTAAAAATTACATTATTAAAATCAATTAATTTAAAAAAACTAAATTGAACTGCAAATAAAAAATCTGGGGTAAATCCACAAATAATTAAAGTCCAAAGGACCGTATTGAATGCACGAATAATCCTGGAATGACTGGAAGGGCAATTTTCCCTTTCCCTCTAAACGGCGTCGTTCCATAGGGACCAAATTAAAAATTGAAAATAAATTAAAGGGTGAATTTAAAAAAATATAAAAACTTAATTGTAAACATATTAAAGGACAGAGGGGCTAAAAGCGCAATTTGCCCCTCCGTTCAAAAAACGTGCAGATCCTAGTCCGGATCGGGTCGGATTTGGGTCAACCCAGGCCTAAACGGGCTGTTTCAATTGGCTATTTAAGCCAAAAAAGTTTCAACAATAATTCATTTTCATCCCTTTTTAAAAAAAAACCAAAAAACCTTCAAAAAAATCCTCTGCCTTCCCGAGTTCGTCCGGCCAGGGTTCAGCCATCGGGCGGTCATTGGCCACCGCGTCGGTTGCCGATCTCCAGCACCGACACCGCCGTCTGAGGTGGCCGAAAAAGGGGAAAATCCCCTATTCGGTTTCTTTGGCCTCTCTAAGCCCAAATCTGGGCTCAAATCCTTCAAAAACCACCACAAAACACCTCAAAATCCCTTGGAACCCCTCGACTTCAGTTCGTCTATCCTCGGAGACGAGCCTCAGCCGCCCTAACGACATTTCAAAAGGCAAAACGAACGTAAGTTTTTACTTTCTTGTTTTATTTTATTTCAATAACAAAAAAATAAAAAGCAAATAATAAACGAAATAAAAAAAACAACCTTTTGGTGTTCCGATTGGTTCTCTCTTTTTGCCAAAATAATAGCCCTTTTTATTGATTTTCTGAATCCCCCCTTACAATATATTGGTGGCTTTTTTATAGCCGAATGAAACAATATCATAAAGGAATCAAATATGTTTTCTTTGATTCACAATCTTTTTCTTTCCATATATTGTTGTTTGCTTTCTTGATGTGCAGATACAGGGACGCGGCTCGTGCGAAGATCTTGGTTGCGGTGCAAGAAGATTTCCTTAGAAACCCTAGGGTTTCTGTCTATTGTTTTGGGCCTAATTAATTTTGGGCCTCTGTTTGGTTTGGGCTACATAGGCCCGTTTGTAATTCGGGCCCTTTAGACCCGGGCCAAAAATAGGGTATTACACAAATCATATGCATGTTCAAACCTTAGTAAACTGAAGTCGGATATACGGGACTATAGTGCTCACACAGGCTAATAGTGATCAGGGTTGCTCACACAAGCTAACATTTATGAATCAAGAATCCACAACAAATGTTGAATCTCAAATAACCAAGTAAATTCCTAATTATTTTTATATTTGACCCTAATGGTATGCCATATGTATCCTAATCCTTTACTAAGTTCACACATGCATTATTATTGTAAAAGTATCATTTCAATCCCTAGAACAACATATAAATATCATTCAATCATATAAACATTTCATTTTCATTCGACGCCAAAAATTAACCAATTCACATTTATATAACTAATGAACTAATCAAATACAATAAAATTATAATATGAATAAAATAGTAAGTTCCATATGAACTTACCAGGTAAAAAGTAACCAATGGAATCATTAAAGACTATTCAATAATTTTGCCTTTTCCCCGGTTATCTTCGGCCTGGTTCAATTATTGATCTATACAATAATTCAGTTCAATTTATCAATTCCAAACATCTTATATCATCCTATTATATGCATGTATCAGTTAAATTTCAGTATTCGAGTGCCCCCTAAAGTTTTTCATGTTATTCAATTTAGTTCCTATAATTGAAATTACCATAACTTTCAAATTTGAGGTTCGATTTCGAAACCAGCCTTAATAACATCCTTATAGGACCTTCTACTATCAATAATTATATGAACTTTTCATCAATTTCAACTAGTAATTAAGCTTTACAAACAAGTCCTCTTTCACTTCTAAGCTTAAAATATAACAACTTAGTCTCAATTTCTTCAAGCATTCATCAATGATAACTTTTAGAAACTTTAATAGTTTTTCAAATTGGTACATGGGTTAGCTAAATCAAGCTCCTACGACCTCAAAAACATAAAAATTACAAGAAAATGACTTGAAATTTACCAATTTGAATGATCAAATTTTGAAATGCATAAAACCCTATTTTCTTTCTTAGTTTTTGTGGGGAAGAATAAAAGATGAACAAATGCATTTTGTTTCATTTATTTTACTTTTATACTTTAATTAGTTTATTAATTAATTAAAATTAACTTAATTAACCTTAATAATTAACTAAGTTGGTGGATGCTAATTGTCATCAACAATAGTTTTTGAACATACAGAAATGGTCCAATTGCTCAATCGGTCCTTCGACTATTTAAAAATCCATAGCAACAAAATTTTACAACTTTAACAATTTAGTCTTTGTACCTTAATTAACTATCCAAATTGACAAAATTAAGGGACCAAATTCTAATTAACGTTTATACTATCGTTGTAAATATGAAATAATAATATTTACAAACTAAAATATCAAAAATGGGGTTCCAAAACTACCATTTTTGACACCACTAAAAAATAGGTTGTTACACACTAAAGCTCCCCAAGACCTCGTGAAGTTTACTACAGAGGGAGTCACGACGCTGAAGGCTAGGTGTCGCGACACTGAGGCTTGACGAGGGAAAATCTGAAGGGATAACTTGATGTCCAGCCATGTTTAAATCACTTATTATGATAGGGTAATTTTGTCATTTCTGGGTTAAATTGTTTGACTATATAAGTCACTCTATCACTCAGTTTAATTACTTAGTACTTTTCTTTTCTCGGTTAGATTTGAAATATTCCCTTTAGTTTTCTACACTTTACTCTTTTTAGCCCAAAAATACAGGGACTTCCTTATAACTTTGGCAATTACTTTAAGATTTCAATAGAATATAAGTGTTTTTGTTATCTAATTTTGCAAATTGATAATTGAGTTTTGGAAATACAATGATTCAACATATTCTCCATTAATCAATTCAAGGGTTTCAATAATATTATTAAGCATTTCTCAACTTTATCTATTTTGTGTATTTTATTATCCAATCTAACATGAAATTGATTGGATTGTGTCAATTGATAATGGGTAGGAACTAAATTAACTTGTGGTCGGTTAATTGAAGTGCCAATTGGTTGATTTAAGGTTTATAGACTAGATTGTAAAATTTAAAGTTAATCAAATGAACTTAAAAACCTAGAATTGACGATTCTAGGCCAATATTTAAATAAGTGATACTGAGAGGAGATCTTATTGAGCAAGAATTTGATTATCTCGATTTAATTTAGTAAGGATGAAAGATAAATTAGATTAAAATGCTAGGTTGGGTAAAATGGTGACCGAGAGGTGAAATTGGACTAATTATGAAAATTAGTGTCACACCCTAAAATTGGGCCTAGTAGCTTTGAGGGTAATTTAGAGATTTTAGCTCAAATGTGCTCAAAATTTTGAAGCAAGTAAATCGAAAATGTCTTTGTCTATGGCTTTTACAGAATTAAATTAAATTTTGAGAATGTTGTACTAAATACCTTTAATTTTGGATAGAGGACTGTTTTGAAAAAAGGGCTAAAGTTAGGAGTACCAAAAGAGTAAATTTACCAAAGTTTAAATTAACCTATTTCTTTCCCCCCCACCTACAGACTCAGTGTTCTGCACCTGCATCTACGCCTCCTAGAGGCCATGGTCGGGGTAGAAGTAACGGAAGACCGATTGGGCAGCTAGTAATTATTCATACTATTACTACTCAAGTTGAGTCTGGAGGTCCAGGTCGAGTTTATGTTGTTAAGGAGTCGGAGGATTAGGATTCAACTGATGTTATCATAAGTACTTTCACTTTGCAATCTATTCCATTATTCTCTTGCGTTAATTCCGGTTCTACACATTCATATATCTTGAGTGAAGCATTTTATAAGTTAGGGATTCTTATAGAGACTATCGGTTTGGGTATGACTATTATTAGCTCTTTCGGTGATATTTTTGTGGTAAATCGAGTGTATTGAAGGTGTCCCCTTATGATTCAAGGGGTATGTTTTCTCTATGGATCTTATGGAATTGCCTTTCTATGGTTTTGATGTGATTCTTGGTATGGACTGGTTAACTGAACATCAGGCTAAGGTAGATTTTGAAACAAAACGAATTACTTTGAGAAATAGTGATGAAATAGAAATTGTACTGGCTAGAGAAAGACTGGGATTTATGTCTAATGTGGTTTCGACTATCAAAGCTCAGAAGATAATGTGGAAAGGTTGTGAAACTTATTTTTCTTAAGTCCTGAAATTAGTTAGAAAGGAGTTGAGAGTTCAGGATATTTAGACCGTTAAGATTTTTCTAACGTATTTCCTGAAGAATTACATGGTTTGTCACTAAAACGTGAAGTAGAGTTTGATATTGAGTTATATCCTGGTACTTTACCGGTGTCTCTTACGCCCTATTGCATGACACTGAAAGTGTTCAATCAGTTAAAGATTCAGTTGCAATAGTTCTTTGACAGAGGGTTCATTTGACCAAGTGTATCTCTACGGGGTGCATCGATTTTTTTATAAAGAAGAAGGATGGTACAATGCGATTATGTATAGACTATAGACAGTTGAATAAGTTAACCATCAAGAACAAGTATCATTTTCAAAAATTGATTTAAGATTTGGGTATTAGCAGTTAAACGTGAAGGAGTCTGACATCTTGAAAACTATTTTTAGGACTCAGCATGGGCATTATGAGTTTTTTCTCATGCTGTTTAGTTTAACTAATGCCCTAGTTGCAATTATGAATTTTATGAATTATGTGTTTCATTCGTACTTGGATCAATTTGTGGTTGTCTTTATAGACAACATTTTGGTGTATTCTCATTCTAAGGAGGATCACGATGCACATTTGAAGATTGTTTTGTAGATTTTGAGGGATAAATAATTGTATGTAAAGTTGAGTAAGTGCGAGTTTGGTTGAAAGAGGTGACATTCTTAGGCCATGTTGTGTCATTAGAAGGAATTCGTGTGGATTCAAAGAAGATTAAGGTGATCGTAGAGTTAAAATCACCAAGTGTGACTGAGGTTCAGAGTTTATTGGGTTTAGCTAGCTATATCATAGATTCGTTGAAGGGTTTTCCCTGATTAATGCACCTTTAACGAAACTACTTCAGAAAAACGTGGTGTTGAGTGGACTGATGAAACGGAGAAAAGTTTTGAAGAGCTTAAGGCATTTTTCACTGAAGCAAATATGTTGATTCAACCAGAGCCTGGGAAAAATTTTGTTGATTACAGTGATGCTTCATATTTGAGACTCTGTTGTGTGCTAATGCAAGAGGGCAAGGTTGTGGCTTATGCCTTAAGACAATTGAAGATGCATGAGCATAACTATCCAACTCATGATTTAAAGTTAGCTACTGTGGTATTCGCGCATAAGATTTGGCATCATCACTTGTATGGTGAGAAATGTGTTAGCTGCGTTATATTAAACTTTTGAAGGATTATGATTGTATGATAGAGTATCATCTTGGCAAGATGAATGTTGTTTTTGACGCTTTGAATAGGAAGTAGATGATGGAGTTGCGAGCTATGTTTACGCGCTTAAGTTTAACCAGAAATGGTGGGTTGTTAGCTGAACTTTAAGTGAATCCGAATTTGTCTCAACAGATTAAGGAGAAACAATCGTTAGATGGGGATCTGTTAAAGAGGATTCGATAGGTTGGAAAAGGTGTAGAGGGAGATTTTTATGTTGACAGAGAGGGTTATTGAACTTTCGAGGAAGATTTTATGTGGTGCATGATGTGGATTTAATGCAAGCGATTGTTACCGAGGCACATAGTAGCTCCGACACTATGCATCCCGGTGGTGGTAAAATGTATCATGATCTTTAAGAGATTTATCGGTGGCCTAGTTTGAAGTGTGATGCTACGAATTTTGTGACTCGATGTTTGGTTTGCCAAAAGGTGAAAGCAGAACATCAATATCCTCTAGGTTTGTTGCAACCGATTGCAAATCCTGAATGGAAGTGGGAAAGGATCACCATGGCCTTTTTCTCAAGTTTGCCTTTGACCCTGACGAAAAAGGATTCAGTGTGGGTAATAGTTCATCAATTTTTGAAAAGTACGCATTTTTTCACAGTGCATACCAATTATTTTCTGCAAAAGTTGGAAGAGTTGTATATTGTTGAAATTATTCGTCTTTATGAGGTTCCAGTTTCTATTATTTCATATAAGGATTCATATTTTACTTCTAGGTTTTGGAAGAGTTTGCAAGAGGCTTTAGGTTCAAAGCTTAGTTTCAATACAGCTTATCATCCTCAAACAAATGGTCAATCAGAGAGGGTAATCCATGTTTTAGAGGATATGTTACGAAGTTGTTTGATCAAGTTCAGTGGTAGTTAGGAGTGTATTTGTCCTTAGCAAAGTTTGCTTACAATAACAAATTACAGTCGAGCATTTGTATGGCACCGTTTGAAGCGTTGTATGGTAAAAAGTGTAGAAGTCCTTTGTGCTGGACAGAATTGGATGAACAGAGGGTTCTTGGATCGGGTTTGGTACGATAGACTGAAAAGAAGGTGAAGTTAATTTGTGATCAATTGAAAGCAACATGTGATAGGTAGAAATCTTTTGCAGATTTGTAATATCAAGATATCGAGTTTTAAGTTGACGATAAGGTGTTTCTGAAAGTTTCGCCTTGAAACAAGGTTTTGATATTTGGTAGGAAGGGTAAATTGTGTCTAAGGTATGTTGGACCTTATGAAGTTGTTGAGAGGATTGGTTTGTTAGCTTATCGACTCAAGTTGCTATAAGAACTTGAATGAATCCATGACGTCTTTCATTTATCTATGTTACGGAAGTATCATTCAGATCCTTCAAATATTGTGCCAGTGGAGGAGATTGACGTTCAAATTGATCTCACTTATGAGAAAGAGCCGATTAGATTATAGCTCACGAACAGAAGCTTCTGCGAAATAAGAGGGACTCATTGGTTAAGGTTTTGTGACGCAACCACAAGACGAAATAGGCTACTTGAGAAGCCGAATATGCAATGAAACGTCAATATCCTTATTTGTTTAGCTTAGGTAAATTTCGAGGATGAAATCCTTTTTAGAAAGGGAGAGTTGCCACACCTCAAAATTGGGCCTAGTAGTTTTGAGGGCAATTTAGCGATTTTAGCTCAAATGCGTTTGAAAATTTGAAGCATGGTAAACCGAAAATGTCTTCGTCAATGGCTTTTAGAGAATTAAAATAATTTTTAAAAATTATTTTCTAAAGACCTTTAAGTTTGAATAGAAGACTATTCTAAAAATAGGGTTAAAGTTAGGAGTACCAAAAGGATAAATTTACCAAAGTTTAAAATTCACCTATTTTCCTTCCACCTAAAGGAACTCACGAAACCACTTCCCCTTCTTTTCGTTTTATCATCCCTTGCATCCCCAATCTCTATTATTTCAATTTTACTTCCAAAACTTCAAATCCTTTGATTTCTATCATCACTAGAATTTCAAGAGAAACACTAAAAACACCATCAATTTTACCATCTCTCTAATTTGTGGGTTTTCCAAAGAGAAACACTAAAAACACCATCAATTTTATCATCTCTCTAATTTGTGGGTTTTCCAAATTTTCTACGAACCGTTCATTTTTCTCCCATCGAAGCTAACAATTCGATTTCTTATTACTTTTTGATGATAACTAGTCCTTTCAATAGAGTTTTTACTATTAACTCGATAATATTGAATAAATGCTGAAAATTGGATCATTAATGGTGGATTTCGGGGAATAAAAACAACGTTTCAAAGTGTTTTCAACTTGTTTTAAACTTCCCTTAAATTTTCGTTAAAGAATTTTAAGGTTTTAAAGAATTTTCGTGAAAATTGCCATAGTATGTCAAAATTTTGGAACCATGAATCTGTATAGTTTTGACTTGTTTGAAGGTTGGAATTTGTTCTTTGATGTATAATTAGACAATTGGAATCAATTTTATTCGGTAAGAACGGGTAAGTGTTGAGATTTTTGTGTTTCGACTAAGCTAGTCGAAATTTTAGTTTCATGAGGAACTAGCTTAGGCTTGCATTTTTGGTTGATGTAGGTGAGTCTATGGCTAAATTTTAATTGTGTTGCTTGTGTGTGATTTACTTTGTTGAAGCTTCGGAGTCGTTAGGACCTTCTTCGAACAAGGAAAAAATGAAGGAGAAGCTAGTTTACGCTTTCGATGTCTAGGTGAAAGTGTGATCAGTGAGTGTTTGGAATCGCTATAGTATACATAATTCATAACATTAATTGGCAAATTAGGAGTAGCCTTAACCCTAACTCTAAATTTTGAGTGTAAACTTTTTTATCCTTTGATTAATTTTTGAATATTGTGATTGTGTGCTGTGAATTGATAATTAAAGATGTGACAAAGTGATATGTGAAATATGCTTGTGATGGCTATTGTGAAAGTGTAAATTGTGGCCATGTTGTACATGTCGATTGCCAGTGAAAATGTAGTGTTTATAATGTGAATGTGCAGAGAAAAAGTGCAGAAAATAGTAAGTGAAATTTGTGTTTAATTACGGATATTTTGGCCTTGTAATCTTTGAGACCATTGGATATAGTTTGCATGCCAAAGGATGTGTTAGTACTCACCATTGTGTTGTGATTTTGGGGCATTAAGGCCTAGAATAGATTTGGAGAGATAAGGGAATATGAGCTCGGCTCCATTCATTGGGATATGTTCGCCTGTTGGAGAGTGTTAGCTAAATGCTACGCTTTTGGGATATGTTCTACTCATTGAGTCAATTGTGTGTTGGAGATCTGCGTATCCGATGTATAGTGATAGAGCGCACTTTAATGTTTCATAGCCTCAAGTGCCAACTTATCGTCTAATTGTGATTTTATAAAATGTGATATTGCGATATTTGATTTGTGCATAAACATGTGAATAATAAACTAAATGAGTTGATTAATATTACATGGAAATGTTAGTATGTTCTTATAATAAATTGTGTATGTAGTCTAGCTTTAATCATTTTCGTTTAACGTGTGAATGCATGTTTATTTTATGGTTATTCCGATCATTCACTGAGCTTGTTTAAGCTTACTCACTCTTTTTAAACCTTTGCCGATAGTTAGTGTCACAGTGTGAGCACTGAGAGAATATCAATGGAGTGATCCAAGTAGTCATAATGTTGTGTAGGTGACTTTATAACTATTTTTTTGAACTGTGGGAATAATACAATGTGGTAGATTTATTGCATGAATATTTCCATGATGTTTAAAATAATTATTCGATTTTTATTACTCGTAAAATTGTGGGAATTGATATTAGTTCATTGATTTGTTTAGCTTAAATTAACGGTGATGTATTTAACTGCAAATTCTGATACTGTTGATGCTGAATTTTGAAGTTATAAATGCATAATGATTTGGTATATGTATGGTTGTGTTAACTACCCTGTTTTGGTGTTTTTTTTTATGTTTTGTACAGAGATATTGATAATCGGGTATTTAGTATCGATACCTCAATTATATTTTCAATGTTCAGGAAGTCAATAGCTCATTTTGGTATCGACACCATTTCTCAAGCATCAATACTCGGGGTAAAAATATCGATACATTTTATGTTGTATCAATAATTTGCTGGGGTTTAATTTTTGCCAGAAAATAGAATGCTATACCGATTTTCTGATCAGTATCAATACCACCTATGATAAATAATGATACCGTCGAATGAGTATCGATACCTACGTGATCTTTTAGAAATTTATGTTAATGTTTTAAGGTCGATTATTGTATGTTTAAGTGAATTTTAACTTCATCTAGGGGAGATTAGAATTAAACCTCATATAGATATTTGATTATAATGTTAATCACATGTTGATGAGATTTTTTATGCTTTGTTGATGATGAGACGATGGTGTAGCATCCTGTTACTCAGGCTCGATGATCGGGCCAGGTATAGTGTGTTACATTTGGTTGTATCAGAGATTAGGTTATCTAACACTCAGAACTAATTTATTGATGTACGAACTGGGGTTACAAAAACCATGTGTTTAAATTTCTCTAGATACTCAAATTGTTGGAATATCTCTATTTGAATTGCATGAATTTGTTTGGAAATGGGGTATGAACGAGAATATATTACCTTTATTCTAAAGTTTTCTTACTGGAATGTGACTTGGATCATCTCTCCACCATTCAGACATTTATTTGTTTATGTATATTAGATTACTAGATTCGATATGCCTCGTAGACATGTGAATGTGAATGCGAATACTCAATAGGATGGTACATCCTCTGCACCTCTTATTCCTCGCATAGAATGAACATACCTAATAAGAGTGTAGGCCCTCTGATGGAAGCTATGATTGGAGCATTTTAGAGGATTGTTGGTGCTAGCCCTACTCCTGCACTTGTCATTCCTGCACCTATTAACCGAGAGTTGCCACCTAAACATCTACGGGCATTGGGTGGTAAAGATTTTTCTGGAGTTACAGGGACAGATCTGACCGTAGCTGAGTGCTGGATGGAAGAAGTTGGAATGAGTTGAAAGGATCCTCATCTGATGAGGAGAAGTTAGATTGTACTGTGTCCCTACTCGACAGTGAGGCTAATCGTTGGGGTTATTTTCTTGAGATTTTTAAGAGAAATTTTATGGGCAAGCAGTACATGGAAGCTCGTAAAAGTGAGTTCTTAGACTTGGTTCAGGGTAATTTGATTGTGGCTGAATATGAGTCGGAGTTCGTACGACTTAGCCAGTATGCTCCTGAGATGGTTCTTTCTGAGAGGGACCGTTGTAAGAGGTTTCGTTTTGGGCTTAATCGTGAGATTCAGGTTTACTTGGTAGCTCAGAACGCTGAGTCATTTGATGAGTTGGTTGAGAAAGCCAAGGAAATTGAGGAGACTTTGGCAGAGCCTCCTTACTCTATGGTATATGAATCGAGTAAGATGAATTTCAATGGTTCATCTGGACGACCGCTTAAGAGATGGCATGATAATCAGAGTTCTGGCAGAGGCGCGAGACATGGGTATTAACCGAGTTACTCTAAGCAGTAGAGAAGTGTTGTGGTTAGTACTGGAGGTTCGACAGGTGGTTCTACATGGCTACTTTATGCACATTATGAGCATAGGATCCTAGAAAGTGTTGTAAATTAACTATTGGATGTTTTAAGTGTGGCTCGAAGGAGCATATGTTAAAGGATTGTTCAAATAGAGTGGAGGTTTCACAGACTCAAAGTTCTGCACCTGCATCTGCACCTGCTAGAGGCCGTGATTGCAGTAGAGGTAATGGGAGACTGGTTGGGTAGTGAGTTGTTGCTTATATTTTTGCTACTCAAGTTGAGTCTGGAGGTCCAACTCGGGTTTATGCTGTTAGAAAGCCAGAGGATCAAGATCCAACTGATGTTATCGCAGGTACTTTCACTTTTCAGTCTATTCCATTATTCTCTTTGGTTGATTCTGGTTCTACGCATTTGTATATCTTGAGTACATTGGCATGTAAGTTAGGGATTCTTATAGACACTATTGGTTTGGGTATGATTGTTATTAGCTCTTTCATAGTGTTGTGGTAAATCGAGTGTATCAAAGGTGTCCCCTTATGATTCAAGGGCATGTTTTCTCTATGGATCTTATGGAATTGTCTTTCTATAACTTTGATGTGATTCTTGGTATGGACTGGTTAACTGAACAGAAGGCTAAGGTAGATTTTGAAACAAAACAAATTACTATGAAGAATAGTGATGGATGGAAATTGTAATGGTTGGTTTAAGATCGTGATTTATGTCTAATGTGGTTTCGGCTATCAAGGCTGATAAGATGATGGGGAAAGGTTGTGAAGCTTATTTGACTTATGTGATGAACTTAGTTAGCAAGGAGTTAAGAGTTTAGGATAGTCGTACCGTTAAGGATTTTCTTGACATATTTCCTGAAGAATTGTCTGGTTTGCAGTTGAATCGTGAAGTAGAGATTGATATTAAGCTCTATCCTAGTATTGTACCAATGTCTATTGCACCCTATTGCATGGTACCAAAAGTGCTCAAGGAGTTAAAGATTCAGTTGCAAAATTTTCTTGACAAAGGGTTCAATCGACCGAGTGCATCTCTGTAGGGTGCACCAGTTTTCTTTATGAAGAACAAAGATGGTATGATGCGGTTATGTATACACTATAGACAATTGAATAAGCTGACCATCAAGAATAAGTATCATTTGCCTCGAATTGATGATCTATTTGATCAGTTCAAAGAAGCGACAGTGTTCTCGAAAATTGATTTAAAATTTGGGTATTATCAATTGGAGGTGAAGGAGTTTGACATCTTGAAAACTGCTTTTAGGACTCAGTATGGGCATTATGAGTTTTTTGTTGTGCCGTTTGGATTAACTAATCCCCCAACTGCGTTCATGGATTTGATGAAGCGTGTGTTTCATTGGATTAACTCAATTTGTGGTTGTCTTCATAGACGACATTTTGGTGTATTCTCATTCTGAGGAGGATCACGATGCACATTTGAGGATTGTTTTGCAGATTTTGAGGGACAGTTGTATGCAAGGTTGAGTAAGTGTGAGCTTTGGTTGAAAGAGGTGACCTTCTTAGGCATGTAATGTCGGTAGAAGGAATCCATGTGGATTCAAAGAAGACTGAGGTGATCTTAGAGTGAAAACGACCAAAGAGTGTGACCGAGGTTTAGAGTTTCTTGGGTTTAGCTAGTTATTATCATAGATTCGCTAAAGGTTTTTCCCTTATTGATGCACATTTGATGAAACTACTTCAGAAAAACATAGTGTTGAGCGGACTAATGAAAGGGAAAAAAGTTTTGAAAAGCTTAAGACGGTTTTGACTGAAGCACCTATGTTGATTCAACCAGAGCCTGGGAAAAATTTCGTGGTTAAAAGTGCTGCTTCGTATTCAGGACTCCGTTGTGTGCTAATGCAATAGTGCAAGGTATTGTACTATGAGTGCGTACGTAGATAGAATTTCAAAGATAGTATGATTAAACATAACCATTAGAGCCACTAACATAATAAATCGAAATGCCAAGTAGATAATGAACTAGCCTATTCACATGTTGACACCCTAGGTACATGCCACAAGTCATAAATGCGCTAAGTTCATACTTTTGATAGTCTTATTGATAGTGTGATGTCTTTAAGTTGAGTTTGGATTCAAGGATTTGAAAGCAAAATCTATGTGCAACAACAATAGCGCATAAGCATAAAATCCTTAGTAAATTAAATTGAAACTCACTATACTTACCTTGCCTTAAGAGGTATTCCTTTCACATGGCTCAACAAGTTTTACACATGTCTTTATGATTATACATTTTCATTTCCTTATTAGATCATTATTAGTTTCATGATATCGCCCACTATAACCTTAGTATAATTGGACTTCAGACACTACGAAAAATCCACATACACCATATGTGTACCAAGGTGTTATGCTCAAGGGCAATAGAACTCCAGTATACCATGAAGGCCTCAAAAAAGGTAGCATAAGCCTATTAGTTTGCAGTAAATTTTTGACCAAAGGTAATATATAAGAACTCCAAATAATAACATAAAATTATGAACCTCGCATAACACTAATTTCCAAAACTTCGATGAAAAGTACATAATTCCCTAATTGGCATGTGACCTGTCATCAAATATAATAGCTCATTTAGGCCAATTTTGCATTTAAAGTGCTTCATTTCCTAATTGGTTTATTGATTTTTATCATTGTTTATTTTTATTATTTATTTGTTTTTGTTATTTAACTTATCTCTTTAATCTATTTTATGGTTTATGTAATATAGGAATTAATTACTACTACTTAAACTTGTTATTGTAAAAAGGTTTTCATGATTTATTCTATCCTCCTTTGGGTAAGATCCTCGGAATACTTCCAAGTACTTCGTTATACTGAACTATATTACAATTTGATTCATGCATTTATGGACACCATTGTTCTAAATTCTTATATTTTTTTTGTTGTATTTTACTATAAGAAATAAGTCGTTTATAGGTGGTCAAGTTGTTGGCACTGTTGCCGGGGAGGTTTCGGTAATAAAGCTTGAAAATATATTTTTTAGAATTAATAATATAAGTAGAAACATTAAAACTTATAGTTACGATATTTAATTTCTTTTTATTTAATTTTATTTTTAATTCTTTTCAGGTCGTTTATGACCCGAAGCTCCAGCACTTCAATCAAACCGTACCCAAATCCAGAGCAACTACTCAGGCACAACCGTCAAGCTATGAATATTGATCCATCTGCTATAATTAACCTACCCCATGCAAATTCGTTATTTGAGGATCTACGAGAGAAACAAGGAAATAACTAAGAAGAAGTCCCAATGTTCCAGTGGACTTTCCGCGAGTACACCCTACCTACATTAGATGCGATGCAATGAAGCATAGAAAGGCTAGAGATTAATGCCAATAATTTTGAGATAAAGTCATCCACCTTCCAGATGATCCAAAATACATTGCAGTTGAAGGGGAACATGGTGGAAGACCCAAGTCAGCACTTGAAATGGTTCTTGCAATTTATGACACCTTCAAATATAATGGAGTACCCGACAATGTCGTATGTCTCCGGTTATTCCCGTTTTCATTATGCGATAATACAGCTAAATGGTTAAACTCATTAGAATCGGGTTCCATTACCACATGGAACGATTTAGTGGAAAATTTTCTCTACAAATTTTTCTCGATAAGTGAACCATTCGACTAAGGTGAGAAATCGCCAACTTCACACAATACGAAGGTGAATCCTTGTACAAGGCATGGGAACGATTCAAAACAATGCTAATGAAGTGCCAACACCATGGACTGCAAGCATGGCTCTAAATATTTTATAACAGTTTTAACGGACACATTAAATCTAACTTAGACGGAGCATCCGATGGATCTCTCATGTTCTATACGTACAAACGAGCCTATGAAATCATAAAAGATATAGCTATGAAATCTCAGCATACTTCAACATTAAAATTATTCAAACTTAATCCTCAACAACATGTTTCATTCACCTAGTTAAGGAAACATTAAAATATTCGAAATAGCAGTCCCAATATCACATTCAAGTCCACATACTTGCAAACATAAATAGCATGCAAAAAACCCAAAAGTTGACTTAGCAGAATCGATATAAAATTAACCACATTGCCTTAAACTCCCATATCAAAACAACCATTAAAACCTACTATAGCGACCAAAGAATTGCTTGGATTAATTTCTAAAATGGAGCTCACACTGGAAAAGCAACTACTCTACAAAGGTTAAAATGGAGTGGGTGAGCTTAACAAGCTCAGTGAACGCTCAAAACAACCACTACGTAAACAAGTCATTATGCATAAACTAAACAGACATATCTCATATTCATAATATATTTAACTCTAATATCATATTTCACACTTTTAACCGCATGATTATTTAAGCATATATCACAGGACAAGTAAACCATATTTGTTCACATTCAATCATATTATAAGATAGTTTGGCTCTTAAGGTTACAAAACATAATGCGGACTCTATCACCACACATCAAATTACAGATCTCCAACACACCAAAATGGCTCATACAATCGTACATGTCCCATAAGTGTAGTGTATAGCTAGCACTCTCCAACACACCAAACACACATATCCCGATAAATGGAGCTTAGCTCATATTCCCTTATCTATTCAAAAACTGTCCTCGGGCCTCAATGACCCAAAATCACATCACAAAGGTGAGTACTCACAATCCTATGGCATGCCAACTATATCCAACGGTCTCATAATAACACAAGGTCAAAATATCCACATCGTTATCACATATTTACTTACCGATTTTCTGCACATATTCACTGTATATTCACATCATTAGCATATTATAAACATTATCACATGGAACAAATAACATACCCACATATTTACTATAACATGGCATAAACAACACACCCTCATATTCACTTTCATATCAATCATGTTAAACTTATAGCATATGTCATAGCAATATCATATATGTTCATAATTTCACAATTTCACCAGCATACATAAATCACATTTAATCATAGGTGCGAGAACACTTACTCTCAGAATTTAGAGTAGGGGTATAGGCTACCTCTAAATTCCCATTACACAATGAATCATGTACGAGCAGCAATTTCAAAACACTCACCAAATATCAACTTCCACCGAAAACTAAGAGCTCGAACTAGCTCTTCCTCTAACTTCTAGAGGGCTCTAATGAATCCAAGGCTTCACACATAACAAGCACACAATACACAGAATCAAATAACAACCAAGGACCCACTTAAACTAACCAAAACACAAGCCTAAGCTACCTTCTCATGTAACCAAACCTTTTAGCATGACGGACTTAAAACGCAAATATCTCGACCTACACTTAACTTTTTTGCATCAAATAAGTTTCATTCATCCCCATATTCATTTACGACTATACCCCAACCTTTAAACAACACAAAAATACATGTTTCAAGGTATCAACATCTTTCGACAAGTTTTCACCATAATAACGAAAATTCATTACAACACGAGAAATCATTAACGCAACATCAAAGTAATTTTAGAAACCTTCTACTCAAGTTAAAACAAGTTGAAAAACACTTTTAAACCACATTTTCATCCACAATCTCGAATTCCACCATTAACGACCCAACTTTTGGGTTTTAATTAAAACATGCAATTTCATAACTAAAACTCAATTTTAAAGTCTAGATAGCATTAAAAACCAATGAGAAATTGAATGGTTACCTTTGATGGAAGATTTAGCTTTGATGCAAATTCGAAAAACCAACAATTGAAGAAGATGATGAAATCTATGGAATTTTTTTATTGTTTTTCTTGGAGATTTATGAAGGTAATTGACATGGGAATGATAGGAAATCAAAGTATCATGAAATAGAATTGGGAATGCAGTTTATTATGTTTTAAAAACTGGTAAAATTTCAACATAAATGCTCACTATTTTAACCCTGTTATAAATCAGTCCTTTTTTCTAAAATTAAGGTATTTAAAACTCATTCTCAGAAATTGACTCAATTCCCTAATAGCCATTGTCGAAAAATTTATCGAATACCAACTTTAAAAAATTTCGAGCACATATAAGCTAAACTACCTAAAATACCCTTGAAACTCCTAGGCCCTATTTTGGGGTTTTACAGTAGCCGAACTAGTGCCTAAGCTGGTAATCCCAACTCAGAGCATAATAAATATACCCCTGAAATTAAAAGATTCGGGTAATCTCAACTCCTTCATCGATTTCCTACTTAATGCGTCAACAACAACATTTGCCTTGCCAAGATGATACTCAATCACACAGTCATAATCCTTCCAAAGCTCAATCCAACACCTTTGCTTTCAATTTAACTCATTTTGGGTGATGAAGTACTTAAGGCTCTTTTGATTCGTGTAAATAACACACTTTTCCCCAAACAAATAATGGCGTCAAATCTTAATTCCAAATACCACAGTAGCTAATTCCAAATCATGGTAAGATAGTTTCATTCATATGTCTTTAGCTGTCTCGAAGCATAGCCAAAACTTTACCCTATTGTACCAAAACACAACCAACACCAATATGAAGCATCATCATAAACCACAAAGTCTTTTCTGCATTATGGTTGAATCAACATAAGTGCCTTCGTCAACACTGCTTTAAGTCGTTCGAAACTCTTTTGCCTTTCATCAATCTATTCTAACACCAAATCTTTCTGAAGTAGTTTCATTAAGGGTGTAGCAATAAGAGAAAACCCTTCAACAAATCTATAATAATAGCCATCCAAACCCAAGAAACTCCGCACTTAGGTAACACTCCTAGGCGGCTTCTACTCTAAGATCGCCTCAATCTTCTTAGGATCTACTCGAATCCCTTCTATAGATACCACATGTCCTAAAAAAGAAACTTCCTTAAGCCAAAATTCACGCTTACCTAACTTAGCAAACAACTCTTTATCCCTCAAAATCTACAAAACAACCCTTATGTGCTCATCATGATTCTCCTCAGAACGAGAATACACCAAAATATCATCTATGAAGACCACCACAAACTAATCCAAGTACGAATGGAACACTTGGTTCATCAAATCAATGAACGCAGCAGGGGCAATAGTTAAACCAAACGACATCACCAAAAACTCATAATGCCCATACTGAGTCTTAAAGGCAGTTTTTAGCACATCAAACCCCTTCACCTTCAACTACTAATAGCCAAATCACAAGTTAATCTTTGAGAACACCGTTGCACCTCGAAATTGATCAAATGAGTCATCAATTTTGAGGAAAATGATACTTAATCTTAATAGTCAACTTATTCAACTGCCTATAATTAATACACATCCTCATCATACTATCTTTCTCTTCACAAATGAAATCAGTGCACCCAAAGAAGATACACTCGGTCGAATAAACCCTCTATCTAGCAACTCTTGCAACTGAATCTTAACTCTTCGAGATCCTTTTTTTCCATGCGTTAAGGTGCAATAAACACCGATGCTTTACCGGGATAGAACTCAATACCGAACTTGACTTCTTGATCTCGCGACAAACTAGACAACTCTTCAGGAAACAAGTCAAGAAAATCCTTAACAGTGCGAATATCCTGAACTTTCAACTCCTTACTAGCTGAATTCATTACATAGGTTGAGTAAGCTTCACTAACTTTCCCCATCACCTTTTAGCCTTCATTGTCAAAACTACATTAAACAAAAATCTCGGTCTTTCACCAACCACAAAAATTTCCAACCCATCACTATTCCTCAAAGTAATTCGCTACGCCTCAAACTCTACCTTAGCCTTATGTTCAGTCAATTAATTCATCCCAAGAATAACATCAAAACCATAAAATGGCAATTCCATGAGATCCATAGAGAAAGTGTGCCATTGTACCATAATGGGGCATCTACGGTAAACTTTATTCACAACGACATTATCTCCAAAGGAACTAATTACAGCCATACCAAAATCAATCATCTCTACAGGAATCCCTAACTTACAAGCTAATTCACTCAAAATATATGAATGTGTAGAACCAGAATCAACCAACGAAAACAATGGAATAGATTTCATAGTGAAAGTAACTGCAATAATATCAATTGGATCTTGATCCTTAGCCTCATAACAGCATAAACTCGAGTTAGACCTCTAGACTTAACTTGCGAAGCAACACTGTAAGTAACAATTCATTGTCCAACCGGTCTCCCATTACCTCTACCATGATCTTGGCCTCTAGCAAGCACAGAGATAGGTGTCGAACTCTTCATATGTGAAACCTCAACTCTATTCAGAAAATCCCTCAGAAAATGTTCTTTTGAACCACACTTCTAACATCCACCTATCAACTTACGACACTCCCTAGCATACCTATGTTCACAATGCACACAAAGTGGCCATTCAAAATCACCAGTGTTAGCCACAACATTACTCTACTATTTAGACTGACTCGGACGAGACCCACGTCTTGCACACCTACCAGAACTGTAATTATCTCGCCATCTTTTGGACGGTTGTCCAGAAGCACCATTAGAAGCCCTCTTACCAGTCTCAGCCACCACAGAACGAGTTGGCTCAGCCAAAGTCTCTTCAATAGCTTTGGCTTTTCCCACAAGCTCATCAAACAACTTAGCATTTTGGGCCACCAAGAAAACTTGAATCTCTTGATTGTGCCCAAAATGGAACCTCTTGCAACGATCCTTCTCAGTCAAAACCATCTCAGGAGCATACTGACTAAGACACACAAACTTTGCCTCATAGTCAGACACAGACAACCCACTTTGCACAAGGTCCAAAAATTCTCATTTACGAGCTTCCATATACTGCTCGCCCGTGAACTTCCTCCTAAATACCTCATGGAAATAATCCCAAGTCAAATGATCTACAGTTGTACCTCTCCTGACAGTATACAACCAATGATGAGCTTCACCGTCGAGTAGGGACACCCTGTAACCTAATTTATTCTCGTTAGAACAGGACATTTGTTCAAGGATCCTTTCAACTCCTTCCAACTAGTACTTAGTTGCAGTCGAATCGGTCCCTTTAACTTCAGAAAATTCTTTACCACCCAACACCCGAAGATGTTCAAGAAGCAACCCACAATTCACAGGTTCAATATTGGTATGTGCAAGAGCAGGGTTAGCACCAACAATCCGTTGAAATGCTCCAATTATTGCTTCCATCATAAGGCCTACACCCTCATCAGGTATGTTCATCCTACACAACGTCAAAGGAGGTGCAGAGGATGTACCATCCTCTTGAGCATTAGGTCTCACATTAACACGTCTAGGAGGTATATCAAACTTATCTAACATACACAAACAAATAAAAGCGGTGTGAGTGGTAGAGGAATCGTTCCTGCAAGCAAGATTTAGGATTAAAGGTAATGTGTTCCCATTCCTACCTCACAAACATTACAACAATAAGATATCTCATGCAATTCAAGCAATTAGAATAATTTAATCACTTTGGTCTCTAGATTCATGGGTCACGAAACCCCAATCAACATATCAACAACAATCACCTAGGTCTGAGTGTTATTGAACCTAGGCTCTAATACCACCAAATGTAACACCCTATACCCGACTCGATCACCAAGCCAGAATACTAGGGCGTTACACCACCATCTCCCACTTGTATTAATCACAAACCGTCATATTATTACACATGCATCATTTTTGTTCTTTTTATATAATAGCATTCATATGAAACATAGGTCATTCACACTCTGAGGAAGTTGAATCATGCTAAGCATTTGTTAATAATCATAAAATAGGTATTGAACATGCATTAGGACAACTTAGTAAAATTTTCCCAAACTACTACTTAGGTATCGATACTGGTAGAGTGGTATTCATAATTCTCTCAAGTGTTATCGATACCGCTTGGAAATTCGATACCAAAACAGCTTACTATTTCTTGTCTTAAAAACCCAACTTTTAAAAAATATCAGTACCACTAAAAAAGTATCGATAATTTTACCTCGAGTTTTGATACTCGTGGCAAAATATTGATACCAACTAGCAAAACTAACTTCCTGCACTTTGAAAATTGTAAAGGTGTCATTTTTAAAACCTGAATATTGATACCTCTATTCTAGACCTTAAAAACACAGAATAAATTATCACATAGATCATTCCAAACTAGTCCAAAACATCTTGCATCAATTGTCTCATAAAATAAACACTGAAATGTCTCAAATAACAGTCTCAAACATCATATTTAAAGTCACATAGGTCCTAAGCATAATAGGCATGCAAACAACCAAAAATCATAGCAAAGCCAACATGACATCTACCATATTGCCTTTTCTTCCCAAAACAAAAAAGAAATAAAAGAATACCTACTAATATCAACTAAAGTTTCTGGCTTGGATCACTCCTCGATACCACACCGCTCACACCGGCACTACTTATCTACAATGGTTAAAAAGGAATAGGTGAGCTTAACAAGCTCAATGAATGCTCAGAACAACCACTTACGCAAACAAGTCATTATACATCGACTAAGAAGACATGTCACATATTTATAACATATTCAACTCTAATATCATATTTCACACTGTAACGCCCCTGACCCCTCTCCATCACCAGATTAAGGTTACAGAGCATTACCAAACAATCAGAAACATTTAAATTTCATAACATCCAATAGCTTAAATATATCATAACCCATTCAACCACATACATTTCGTCCCTAAATCAAGCCCTTGAGGCCCTAAAAATAGTTTAAAGATAATTCTGGACTAATTTGAAACAAAATGAGAAGTTAAGGAAAAAGTAATAAATATTGGAAACAGGGGTCACATGGTCGTGTAACTCTCGAACAAGGAACACACGGCCGTGTCCTAGCTTGTGTCCTCACCTATCTAACTCACTGAGTAGGGTCACATGACCATGTCACACACCCGTATGTCAAGCCATGTAACTCTCTGAGTAGCCCCACACACCCGTGTGTCAAGCTGTGTGCTAGGTCGTGTAAGTAACTAGCTTGTACATTAATAAATTCTCAAATAACACACGACCATGTCGTGAGACCGTGTGCCTCACACGGTTGTGTCACACACCTGTTTGCCAGGTCGTGTGAACCCAAAATGTACCTAAAATTAAACAATTACAAGTCCATTTCATACCTAATCACTTACACCATATAAGCACACATTCAAAGGATTCAAACACCATTCAAACATACATAAACATGCCATCTCAATCATCCTAAATTACCTAACCAATGTACTATTCAAAGGCATCACTATTCCATCCAAACATCATTTACCAAATCAAGTCAACCTTACCTCACTTCTTGCATAAAAACCTAGTTCAAATAAGTGCCAAAACACACTACAAATGACCACTATCAAGCCATTTCAAACATACCAAAATAACATTTTATACATACACTTATAAGTGACCAAAATGACATACTTTGGTAAGACATTGCAATTACCAAATCAACATAAACTTCCAAACATAAACATCCATATCACCATTACATGACATCCTATACATTTCAACCACAAATTCATCTATATAAATATATACATGCCACTACCCTAGGAGATACAAAAAACTACCAACTTAGATGGATAGTGTGAGCTGGTTGAATAATCCCTCCAAAATGTCAGCAACGATTATCTACAAAATAATCCATGATAAGCTTACAAAGCTTAGTAAGGACATAGTATACCATTTAATCTAAATACAATTAAATATAGTTTCTATACTATATGAAATAGAGTTTTTTTTTTTTTGACCACTATCAAACACCATTCAAACATACATAAACATGCCATCTCAATCATCCTAAACTACCTAACCAATGTGCCATTCAAAGGCATCACTATTCCATCCAAACATCATTTACCAAATCAAGTCAACCTTACATCACTTCTTGCATAAAAACCTAGTTCAAATAAGTGCCAAAACACACTACAAATGACCACTATCAAGCCATTTCAAACATACCAAAATAACCTTTTATACATACCCTTATAAGTGACCAAAATGACATACTTTGGTAAGACATTGCAATTACCAAATCAACATAAACTTCCAAGCATAAACATCCATATCACCATTACATAACATCCTATACATTTCAACCACAAATTCATCTATATAAATATATACATGCCACTACCCTAGGAGATACAAAAACTACCAACTTAGATGGATAGTGTGAGCCGGTTGAATAATCCCTCCAAAATATCAGCAACGATTATCTACTAAATAATCCATAAGAACCGATAAGCTTACAAAGCTTAGTAAGGACATAGTATACCATTTAATCTAAATACAATTAAATATAGTTTCTATACTATATGAAATATAGTTACCGGGTATAAATAGGGGCACATAAGTGTATTCAGGTGTACCGAAGTACAAACAGTGGCACGTATGTGCAATCAGGAGTACCGAAGTACAAATAGGCGAACGTATGTGCAATCAGGGGTACCAAAGTATAAACAAGGGCACGTATGTGCAATCAGGGGTACCGAAGTACAAACAGGGGCACATATGTGCAACCAGGGGTACCGAAATATAAACAAGGGCACGTATGTGCAATCACCAATAATTATTTACAAACATACTAATTAAAGAACAGTAAAATAACATTACAAGTAAAACTTTATTTACATATTGAAATGCTATGAACTTACTAACAAATTAATGACGATCAACACGTAGGGGCTAATATGCTATTTTCCCTTTTTATCGGTTATTATCTTTTTTATCCAAGTTTTGATCTATACAATAATTAAACACAATATATTAATCTTATACACATCTTATATTCTATTCAATGCATATGACCCTTATATTTTCATTAATTACACATTTTCCCTAAACTTTTACAACTTTTGTAATTTAGTCCATTAACCCGAAAATCATCAAATTGACCATTTTCTAGAAACAAAATTACAACTGAATATTCTAGGCCTTTAAACAGTCCCTATTATTCATCAAATTCACTATTAAACCTTGAAATTTTGACATTTTAATAATTTAATCCTTAAATCAAAATCTAACAAAAATTACTTCACAAAACAACCAAACACTACAACCAAAGCTTCAAACACATAGCTACCATCAAAAACATTCAAGATTAATCAATGGAAACTTCTAAATTTTTTAATAGATTCAAAAACGAAGCTACAAGATAGCTGGACCTAGTTGCAACGATCTCAAAAACATAACATTTATTAAAAACGGGGCTCAAAAACTTACTCGTGCAAGATAAAGGACTAGTCGAACCTCCAACCTTCAATTTTCATGGTATTTTTGGTACAACTAAGAAGAATGAAGAAGATGATGACATTTCTTCAATTATGTTTTATTTTAATTTACACTTATTTATAAAATTAACATTTCAACCTATTTTACTCAATTTTAATTCTAATTACCGTCCATTATCAACTAATAAGGGTATATTTGCTTTATAAACCCTCCCTCCTTAATTAATTAATCTAATAAATCAATTAATTAGCATAATTTCTAAGTTTTGCACCTTTTACAATTTAGTCATTTTTCTTTCATTAGTTATCCAAACGATAAAATTTCTTAACAAAAAATTAATACGACTCTAATGACCTCATAAATATTCTATAAATAACATTTACGAGTCGATATGATGAAACTTTTTAGTGTCAAGACCACTGTTCCGTCACCACTAAAAAATAGGCTATTACACACACGTTTAATCATCTTCCATTTATACTATTACACATTTATCACACATTAACCACATGATTATTTAGGCATATATCATAGCACATATAAATCACATTTAATCACATTCAGACACATTTTATGATAGTTTGGCTCTTGAGGTTATGAAACATAAGGTGGACTCTATCAACATATATCGGGTACACAAATCTCCAACACACCAAACTAACTGATAGAGCCGATCATGTCCCATAAGTGAAGCATATAGCTAACACTCTCCAACACACCAAGCACACATATCCTGGTGAATGGAGCTTAGCTCACATTCCCTTATTTCTCTGAAAATTGTCTCTAGGCCTTAACACTCCAAAATCACATCAAAATGGTAAGTACTCAGAATCCTATAGCATGCCAACTATATCCAACGGTCTCATAAAATCACAAGGCCAAATTTTCCATTTATTGCCGCACGTTTACATACCGATTTTTCGCACATTTTCACTACATATTCACATCGTTAGCACATTATAATCACTATCACATGGCATGAATAACATACCCGCATATTCTATTTCACAATAATCATCACAAGCTTATGGCATATGTCATAGCATCTCATATATGTTCATATTTTCATAATTACACAAACACACATATATCACATTTAGTCATAAGCGTGAGAACACTTACACTCAGAATTTAGATTAGGGGTTTTGGCTACCTCAAAATTGCCAATTACATAGTGAATCATCTATGAGCTGTTATTCCAAAACACTCACCAGAAATATGCTTTCGCCAAAAAGCCAAAAGCGCAGACAAACTATCTTTTGCCTTTGTCTCTATTCATTGAAGGTCTTATTGACTCCGACACTTCAACAAGACAAACCACACAAACATACAATCAAAAATCAGTTATTAACTCACCTTAAAGAGTCAAAAATAATATCCTAAGCTACGTTCTCTTTTAATTGAAACCATCAACATAGAAAGCTTTAAATTTGTATATCTTGGCCAACACTTAATATGTTTGCACAAAATGAATTTCGTTCATCTATATATTCATCTACGACTAATTCCTAACCTTTAAAATACACAAAACTACTCAGTTCATGGTATCAACATTTTTCGACAAGTTTTGGCATTACGATGAAAATTTATTAAAACTTGAGAAATCCTTAACAAAACCTCAAAGTAGTTTAGAAACCTTCAATCATGTTAAAAAAAGTTGGAAAACACTTTGAAATGACATTTTTATCCACAATCTTGAAATCCACCATTAACAACCAACTTTTCGACTTTTATTTAAAACATGTGTTTTAATGACAAAGTTTAGTTTAAGAGACTGGATATCATTTAAAACTATTAGAAAGATGAATGGTTACCTTTGATATAAGAAAAATGAGCTTTGATGTAAATCTAAAAAAAAACCCAATCTTGAAGAAGATGATGAAATTAGTAAGGCTTTTGGGTGTTTTTCTTGAATCCAATTGAGATTTATGGTTTAGAGGATATTATAAATCAAGAGGAATTAGGATTTGGAAGTAAAAATTGATTATGAGAGTTGGGAGAATGGAATGAACGGCAAGAACAACTATAGGGAGTAACTATCATAGAATCAATTTGAATATGGGGGTTTTTAGGTTGATTTTAAAATTCTAGGTAAATTTCTTCATAAAAACTCTCAGTTTTGACTCTTTTATAAATCAGTCCTATTTTCAAAATAAAAGGTATTTAAAACTCATTTTCAAAAATTAACTTCATTTCCTAATAGCCACTGTCGAAAAAATTGTTGATTACCAACCTTACAAAATTGCAAGCACATATAAGCTAAAATCCCTAAAATACCCTAAAAACTTCTAGGCCCAATTTTGTAGTGTTACATAGGAATTCATAATTCCCATCAATTTTATAGTCCTTGACTTCGAGGAAGATCGAGAAATCCCCATTTTGTTGGGTAGGCCATTTCAGGCCACCTGTAAGTTGACAATCAATCTCGAACAAAATGATTTAATCATAGAAGTCAATGACGAAATAGAAGTGTTCAAATGTGGCCATGATTCCCAAAGTGAGGGATTAGCTAGGGAGGAGTGTTATGCCTTATTCAATTTAACCTCTAATAGCCTCGATTGAAGGTATTTTTCAAGTTGTGCAAGTGTAGGTATTCATAAGACGAGAGAATGGGACAAATGGTGAGACTTCGGTGGAATAAGGAGCAATTAGAAGGCCTATGACAGGTGAGACTGACGAATGAAGTTGATGTTAAAGTTTAAGGAATTATCGAACAAGTCTATTAGCACGACATATATTTTTAACCATCGAATTAAATTAATTTGTAAATATTGTATACTAAATTATTTTTTAATTTTTATATGTAGGAATTAGACCTTTTATTTTGTATTAGAATTAGTAGGAAATAGATTTCTGAGTACAATGAATGAGCTATAGGTCAGCAGGGTGCATGTATGGCCAACCGAGGACTTTTTACAAGTCCCGGAGGGCCAAATTGAAGCTATGTTGCCACATAACAATCCCATGGTGCAACACAACCCTTATGATCTTGAAAATTCAAGACGTTGTCATCGTGGCATGACATAGAACCTCTATGGTGCGCCACACCTTCATTTAAAAGCAAAAGCAAGGAAAAAATTATTGTCGTGTCATGCTAGGCACTCCTTATGGCGTGAGATGCAAGCCATTTTTGGAAACTTTTCGTTCTTGATTCAACATGATCTTTAGATATTTTCACCAAGTTTGGATGGCAAGTAAAGCCCTAGATGGCTTCTATATATTTTCCTTACCAACTACAACACCCTTCAAGCCGTCATAGCACCCAAATCAACATTTCCGACCCTTTTCTTCGAGATTCAATGAATTTTGTATTTCTCCTCTATTTTAAAACCCCAAAACCATGCATAGTAACCTTTTTAATAGTGAATCCATAGCGGATAGCCACGCCTACCTTCGGGAAAGGGAACTCAAAAGTAAGTTTCTTGCAACTCAACATAAAATATCGTTACAAGAACAAGGTTTCGAATCCATAGACACATTGAAGGGAAAAACATGTGAGTTGATCCAATACCACCGATGGGAGAAGTGTTGCACAACCCCTACCAAGTCGGTGTACCTTCCGATCATGCACAAAACGTTATGTTTAAGGAGGCAAATGCAAATAAACCAATGGACGTACCATAGATGTGGTTTTTAGTCTGAGGGAATGAGATGTCTATCTCGCCTCTGAGGTAGCAATGTATTATGATGTTTCGCTATATCTTTATGATTTTGTACAACGAACTGACCTAATGTATTTCTCGAGAGAAAATATGAACGACATAATCAAACTCCTAAATGGACAAGAAAGGTGAATGGAAACGCCAGTTAGGAACAAACTATCCCATATCATTCTCTCAGGCGAAGTTAACTCCGACAGTGAGGATGAGGTTGAAATTCATTAATACTTGACTTTGCCCAGCAGCAGACATGTCCTATATCGATAAGTTCCATGTGACTTTGTTGTACGCAATTTTAACAAAGGAATGGGTTTGTGTAGGAACATGGATATATCGGAGCATGCTCCAATGTGTACGAAAAAACAAGGTGGAATTACTGTTCCCGCACTTAGTGACAACTATATGCTGACAAGCGAATGTGCCAATGGGATGACAGGGTTGTGTCTTACAACCAAGAAATTTTTCGATCTTGGAACCGAGTGTGGAATATCTTATGAGGAATCAGAATAAGATAGAGCAATAAATACAAAACCACATCTAGGCGAGAACATGTTACCCAATTTTTGAAGACTATGCGAGGAAAAGTGGGTTGAAGCCACCACAATTCCTAGTAGATAAGTACGAGACCGAACCAAGCAAGGAGTGGGAATTGAAAGAAGAGGAAGATCCCAAAAAAGATCCGAAGTAGAAGTCGGAAGGTGAACCGAGAAGAGCAGATGAAGCATCGAATCTTGATTCCGACATTTTTAGTTTTCTTTTAATTTGGACCTGGTATTTTATTTTAGAATGTTTTTAATTTTTTTTGAATTTTTAAGTATTTAAGCCCTTAATATTATATATGTGGTGTTATTTAATTTTTCTTAGTAGGAATCCCAAATTTCTGAAGGCACTACAAGATTGAGCCAAAAATCGAGAGGGGGGAGTAGTCCCGCCAATTATATTGCACCAATCACACTAATCGGGTAACCTCTTTCCTTTATATATTTCATTGCACATTAGGGACAATGTGTCAACTAAACTGTGGGGATGACTTAGAAAAATTCTTAAATTTTTTCTGCTATATTACTTTATTTTCCTTCTTTCGTTTTAAATTTTTAAATTTTTAATTGCATGTTTTCTATGTGCTTCAGCTTGTAGAAATACAAGTGATTGGTTAGGAGCATATACCTAGGTTGTTTGTCTAAATTGAAAATTTAGCCTGAAATTGAATAATTTAGGTTGTTTATATTTAGACTAATTAGTTCAGTTTATTAAACTGTAAATAGGAAAAAAGAGATTAAATATACCAAGTGGTAAAGGTAGGTAATTATATTTGTAAAAGTATAGGATGTTCGAATTAAAAAGAAAATACTCAGTAAAATCCATGGTTATTGAAACGGTGCAATATGACTAGTATAACCCTCACAAAAATGCCTAAGAAAAATCTCATTTGTATTGGCACAAATAAAAAATTATAAGGGATTATACAGGGAAATATTACTGCACTAGAGTTTAAAACATGGACAAAAATAAACTAAGTAGGAAAAAGGATATTCAAAATGACTATACCTTGCAAAAATAACTACTATATTTGTATATACATTTTGATGGAGATATATATTTAATTTTCTTTAACTTGTTTATTTTGAAATTTATTGAACTAATCTGTTTAGGTGTAAATAACTGTGAATTGTTTAAATTTCTAGCTAGAGTTATATATTTAAGAAAATTTTCCTAGTGTTGATGCTTCGATCTAATCTTGTGTATCGTCAGATCAAGTACATTGTTTATTTTTTTTTTTTTTTTTGCTTGAGAATAAAAACTAAGTGTAGATTGTACGTTAGTAAATAATTCTGTTAATTGTTTAAAGTTTTGTTATTTATCTTATGGATTAATTTATTAATTTTTTTTTTTTTTTTTTTTAATATTACATTTTTAGTATTTAGGTCTTAGGATTAAATATTAATAAAATAAGATTTTTTTTAACATATTCGATAAGTGTTTTGACTCATTAGACCGACACGGGCCTTAGGTAGTACTAATATGTTCAATTGAGTGTGTAAGATGAATATTTAAAGGCCCAATTGACGTGGAAGCAAGGACAAGTGATGCACAAGCTTCTTGGGACATCAAGGCATAAAATGAACAACACAAAGGCGTATTTTACATGTCTGTGTCGCACTATAAACATTGTGTGGCGCGACACAAGTCGATGTGATGCCTAAAAATATCGAGGCTATTTTCATCCATGCAATCAACTTTATACGAATACCTAGGACATCCTGAAGAACTAATTTAGGCTGCCAGCACTTCTATAAATAAGACATTAGGGGTTTGATGTAATTAAGTCGTCCTAGACGTATTACAAAACCTTAGTAGTTTAATAGTAGGATTAGATTAGTTTACTTTCAACTTTTTATAACTTATTTGTTTTTCCTCTTGGAATCAATTTCAATCCAAGAGTTTATCTATATTATTCAATTATTTCATATTATCTTTTAGTTGCATTTGATCTATTTCTTTATTTCAATCAATCGATTTGCTACTCCGTTCTCGATTCGATATCAAATCCACAATTATTCAAATCTTTTTGCTCTTCTGAATCAACCATGTTCTTCACATGATTTGCTCAATTGAGATTGAGATTATGAATAACATAAGTGGCTAAATCCCTTAGGGGAAGATTAATGAGTGGATGAGAATGTGATTAATAGAGGATTTAGGGTTTTTCTGAAAGGGTTAGTTGGTATAGATTATGTGTTCTTAAACCCTAAGATTGACAACCCTAAGAAGTTATCATAGGCTAAACGAGGTCGGGAGATAAGTCAAACTGAGTAAATCATAATTTATCTTGGTTGACAAAGTAAGGTTGAGAAAAAAGTGAGTATCAACCAATTGATTAGTTAATTAGAGGTGAGGAGGTAATAATTGGTTGATCAGTAGTTAATCCACCCTAAAACCCTAATCTGAAGTTAATTACAAACCCTGAAGTGAGTTAATCTTCGTGAATGGTTTATTAATTTTTATTGTTGTTTATTTTTTTCTCATTTATTTACTTTTTGTTATTTAATTTATCTCTTTAATCTATTTTATGGTTTATCATAATATAAGAATTAATTAATTACAACTACTTAGACTTGTTATTGTAAAAAGGTTTTCATGATTTATTCCATCCTCCCTAGGGTACAATCCTCTGAATACTTCCAAGTATTTCGTTGTAGTGAACTATATTACAATTTGACTTACTGCCGTTCTAAATTCTTATATTTTTTGTGTTATATTTTACTAAAAACGATAACTTATTTATAAAAGATCAGCATGCCAACTGTAACCTAACATTTCTACCAAGTTTACTTAGGCTTAAAAACAAAACAAGTTTAATTCACAATTCTCCATATGCATATTTTCTCAAGAATATCTCATTTCATCCAAATCATATAGGATCTCATACAACTATATTTCTCATTTTGACATAACAATGGTCAAATTAACATATTACAATGTTATAACTCAATCAAATTTAAAATCTTGCCATTGTCTAATACAAAGTTAATCATTTTTACAATCCAATGTTAATCAAATTTAAAATCTTGCCATTGTCTAATACAAAGTTAATCATTTTTACAATCCAACCTTAACTAACATATTTTACCAATGTTCATTAAGCATAACCTTTAACCATTCAATCTATTAGTAGGCATAACATATCAAATTCATCATGGTTCATTTTTCAAATGTTGTTGAGTCATTTCACACATATAATAAACAATATATCATAAACATAAAATAAGTAAATATAGTAAGTTCCAAGTGAATTTACTCTTCAAAAACAACCAAAATGGTGAAGGGCTTCTCCAATGCCTTCACTCTAGAACCTTTTCCTTTCCTTTGCTAGGGCCTCGTCTAACTCATTTTCTATTCAAAGCATACAAAACACGTACGATCACATAATAAAAAATGTTTACTCAACATCAAATGGCTATTTAATGGCTAATCAACCAAATAAAATTTAACACTTAAAAGCTCTAAAATTTAAATTTTACATAACTCAAAATTTTCTCGTTCAAATCTAATTCTTTCATTTATATTAAAATCTAAAAATCTCAAGCAATCCAAAACCATATCTATAATTTAAGCTATTCCCATTCTCTCTCTAAACTTTTTAAGCATTCAACAATCATCATCTAATCATTTTTCATTTTTAATCTTGCATCTAAAAGAATGGGCTTTCTCCCCACCATCATTTAAAGCTATTAATCTAACCAAAATTCAAAGAAATTACTAACCCTGGGGGAATAGCTCACAGCATGGAGAAGAAAACCATGTAATTTTTTCTTTTTCTTTCTTTTCTTTTCTCTCAACACCGAATGGAGAGGATGGAGGTAAGGCTTTCTCCATTATCTTTTCTATTTTTTTCTTTTATAATATTACTTAATTATACTTAATGAAATAAATCCAAAGGCTATGGTTGCCCCTCAAGTTGATTAGTGGGAATTTATGACTCATCTCAAGGCTCTTCACTAACTTAATTTAAGTGGTGGCCAAATTGCTTTCAGGGGTTCCATTTAGTCGCTCCTTGAGTTTCTCAAATTTTGCTACCTTTACACTTAAGTCCTTATGCAATAATTACTAAGTTCTCTAAAACATTACTTATATAGTAATCTTGATATTTTGCAATTAATTTATTGTTACTTGTTGTAGAATCTAGTAACAGCGAATTCATTTTTACCAGTGGTGATATGATCTAGATTTGTATGCTATTCCATTGTGGTGCAAGGTTTATTTGGAGCAGGTAGTAGCATCATGTAACCTACATCCACCGAGTTTTGTGGATCTTCCTTCTTCAAGTTGATGGATAAAGCCTGCTAATGGCTTAGTAAAAATTAATGTTGATGCATGTGAAGGAGGACGATGCGAATTCATAGGAGTAGGTGCAATTATTAGAGCTAATTTTGGTCATTTTGTTGTCATTAAATGTGAGTTTAAATGAATAATACACTGCAATGCATTTAATTTAATTTTCGTCTCATACTATAATATTTAATCTCGCTATTATCACAATTTTTACACTAAATACAATAATCACATCGTCATCTAAACTTACCTAAACTAGACGCAAGCATGTCAGCCTATTGGAAGCATGTGATTTATTACTTGGCGTCATTTTCGAGAGTCGAAGTTGAAATTTATTCGCTTTCTGTTATTAGGTATTTTGCAGGCAATGATGAATTAGTATATAGTACGGGTAAAGTAATTAATCAGATTAAGTTCCTTTCTGTTTTTTTCAATTCTATAGTTTTTAAATATGTTATGTGATCGGCTCACCATCTTGCTAATTTGCAACTAGTAATATCTGTATTTTAGTGGAGTCAGTCTGTTAATTGTATTACATGGTGAGGGTAAAGCTTGAAATTTTGTTTAGAGATCTAAGATAAGAGGTTAAAGTTAAAAAATTTATATTAAATTATTATTTTTTCAAAGGACTACAATTATAACTTTTTATTTAATTAAAGGTTAAAAAGAATTAAATTGCATATTTTAATTTTGGGAGGAATTGTAAAATAATTTTCTCATTCAACTAAAGAGGCCAAAGTTCTACGTGCCCTATGCCCTATTTAACTACGTCTTTATTATGGGGGTTAGTACCAATAAAGGCCTATTTCTAAAATTATTTATGGAAATGGACTATTTCAAAAAATAATAATAGATATGGACCGAAAATCTAAAAACGTGTTGACGTGGATGCGTTTTCAGGAGAAAATCTAGAAAAACGCTTTTATATCAGCACATTTTTCCCTTCTATCGGACAAAAGCGCGCTGACGTGGACGCGCTTTAGTAAAAAGCGCTAACGAGGATGTGCTTTTGGCTATGTAATACCCAGTGGGTTATTTGCAAATTAGGGCCTAAGTTTAGGGTTTTTAGTTTCGATTAGGGCTTAAGAAAATTTAAATTAGGGTATTAGATTTTTAATTGTTTAGGGTTTTAGGGTTTAATTTTTTTAAAATTGTTAAGTATTGTTCTGGGAAATATAATTTTGACAAAATAGTTTTTGCAAAAATAAATTTGACATGATATATTTTGAAAAAATTATTTTGATGAGATGGATTTTGTTTTTTTTTTTAAACGCTCTAAGTAAGATGCACAGTCAATAATATATTTGTACAAAAATATTCAAAAGAGCTTCTATTTTATTAAATGAAACAATATAAAATAATTTGTACAAAAAAATTCAAAAGAACTTCTATTTTATTAAATAAAATAATATTAAAATAATTTGTACAAAAATATTCAAAAGAACTTCTATTTTATTAAATGAAACAATATAAAAACAATTTGTACAAAAATATTCAAAAATAAATCAATGCGTGTGTTGGTCGGAATCAGTGGTACTTGGGGGTGGTCGACAGTTACACTCTGGATTCCTTCTTGGTTCAACTTCCGGCCGAGGTTGTGGTTGTTTGGGATCAGCTTCTGGTTGTGGGTGTTAGGAAGATGACCCACCTTAATAGAATAAAGATCGCAAAGGGGTTTGCATCACCCACGACGAATGAGCATAACATGTTTGAACCCTATAAGGCGATAGGGATTGGAAATGAGTTGAGCTCCCCAATGATGCCTCTTGCGGTCCCTCTTGCGACGATGACTTATTTATCGTCAGTTGACTCAGAGTTATCGGGAAATGAGATACATCGGGCCATACATTCCGACCTGGCATAAGAGTGGAAAAAAGATACACATAAGGGTTGGGATACGTACCTTGCATAATCTGAAGGGACTGTGGTATAAGCATCATTGCTTGTTCTATTGGGGTCGGTGATTGCATGGGCACTGTTATGGGCTCTCCTCGCCATCTCTTGTCCTTAGATTTAAAGGGTCCCATCGTTCCCTTGCGACACAGATTTGTCGACGCCTCTCCTCTTCCAAGAGCAAATATGGCTTGCCATGGATCCTAAACCATGGTATGTAATCAGGATCACACGAACTCCAGAATGATAATCGATTCGTGAGTAGGTATATTACCGTACTGATTTTCCCACATTTCGATATATTTCGAGTGGAATAGTGGCCAGTGCATATCAGATCACCGTAAGTCAATTTTGTGCTCATCATCGAGCACCTCAAGTGCCACGGAATCGATTGTCGAAATCTAAATTGTCGCAACACTCTATCCGTCTGGTGCATCTCAACGGTAGCATAGCTGACCAATAGAACCCTAACGTGCCAGATGTTCAGATTTTGTAGGAATTCATCCAGAATTACTACCCAAATTGTCGGATCCTCGTATGGTGTCCATTGAAACTATATGAACGTGATAAAAATATTAGTTATATACATAATACTAAATACTAAATACAAAATCGACTATGTTATGTATATATAATTCAAAATGAAATAAATACTTACATGCAGTTCCAACCGTTGGTCTAATAGAAGTCGTATATCTTCAAGAGCGGTAGGTATTCCCCCATAGCTCGGCGAATGGTTCCACCTATTTAAATAAAATTTTAGCATAATATTTTATTTTAAATCTATTTAATAATTGTAAAATCTAATATAAATTTTACCTTTTTACGAGTGAGAATGTATACGAGTGGTCCACTCGAGGACGTAAAAATGAAAAGCGAAATCGAGCCCATGATTGTAGCAGTGAGAGGTAACCTCTGATTTTGATTTTATTTGGTTGCGTCGCCTGACACATCTCCCAATAGACCCCTAATAGAGTTCGCCAGTTGCTCTAAAATCAACGAGTTTCAGCAACCACATCATATGTACAAGGTTTCGTGACTTGTGAATTAGATAACCTCCGAGGATCTAAAAGATGTACGCCCGAGCCTATCGTACTCTTTGTACTTTAGTCGAATCATCCCCTACCACTGGGAATGTCTCTCGTAACCAACCCATATTGATCCAACTTTCGTAAATAATATCTAAAATCACTCCCAAAAGATCGTAACATATGGCTCCCCAATCAGCAGATTGAGCTGACCCAGTGAGGACAGACCCATCCACCAATAACCCCAACTATAACTGCACGTCCTCCAAAGTAATGGTACACTCCCCACATGGAAGATGGAATGTGTGTCTCTCAGGTCTCCACCTCTCCACAAATGCGCTGATGAGTTTCAAGTCAAACTTGCACCCTTGGCCTATATTGGCCACATGCCAAAAACCCGCTTCCCTCAAGTAATTTTCAATCAACGGTGATAGAGGACTAGGTAGATTATGAATAAAATATTGTAACACTCGATCTATCAGCTATTATAAAAAATTATAAAAATATTAATTAAATTATAAAAATGAAATAAAAATGAAATAATATTAAAAAATGAAATTAACCCTTACCATTTGCATTTGGTCAATGGAGATATGTTTAACATCGAGACGAATTAATTACCAGACCATTGCTAACACGGTCAAATTTCTTAGAAATTATAAAAAAAATACTAATTCAGACAAAAATAAAAAATTTAGAGAGCTTTGAGAGCTTTTTTGAAAAAATTAGAGAGAAATTTGGAAGAATAATAAAATTGGTGTCAAAAAATGGATTGGGGGAATTTTATACTCTTTTTTTCCTTACCATTGGGCCCAACGATCAGATTTTTAAACGACCATTGGTGGTGATCGTAGGGGGATTACACGGCCAAAAGTAAGTCCTCGTCAGTGCTTTTTACTAAAGCGCGTCCACGTCAACACGCTTTTGCTTGACACAAGAAAAAAAGTGCTGACGTGGAAGCGTTTTTTTGGGTTTTCCCCTGAAAACGTGCCCATGTTAGCGCATTTTTGGATTTTCGATCCATACCCTTTATTATTTTTTGAAAGGACCTATTTTCGTAAATAATTTCGGAAATGAACCTTTATTGGTACTAAACCCCTTATTATATACTAAAAATTCCTTAATTAATGAATAATTATATGACCTCACTCTTTTGGACCGTTTGTTTTAATTTAAAAAATACTTTTAATGGAGTTAATTATAATTTAGATTAGTCCAACCATAATTATTAAAAAATAATATTTTTATTTAAATTTTATTATAAATATGTAAATATTTTCTTAAATCTATATAACTCTATATGTTGACACATGGCAAACCACTATGCTCACTTTCTTTTCTTTTCCTTATATTTTGTAAAAGTAGTTAAATTTCAATTTTGGTCCTTTTAACATGTTTAAATTTGAGATTTAATCTCTATACTTTGATTTGTAACAAAATTTGACGTCTATATTTTTATAGTATTAGTAATTAATCCAAATAGTTAATGTTGTTAACTTTTCGATTAAAATGTTACATGGTTATATATAATTTGAAGTGAATTTTTAAATCTAAATGATAGAAAAGCTAAAATTCTTGAAAGTGAAAGTAAAGATACTAGATTCCAAATGTACAATAAGAATTTAGAATATATTTGAATCTTCATATTTTTATTGTATAATTTGACACAAATAAATGATCAACCCGATGCAAAGCGTGATTAGATGAGGAATTTAGAAGAGTTTCATCTAATCAAAGTTCAAAACTCTAAAAATGAATTTACTTATTTGAATAAAAATATTGAAGAATTTCAAAATTTTTCGAGTAACTTCAAGAGGAAATCTCAATAACTTAATTTCATTTTTAAAATTCCACTTAAAAAGTTGGTTTTTAAAAGTTCTCCGTAATTTTGTTCATTTAAACACAGTCCCACCATAACATAAAAATTAAAATTTTAAACTTCAAAAATTATTTTTATTTAATTCTAATATAAAATTTTAATATTTTATTTTACTAAAAATATTTATATTTTTTTACAAATCTAATGATATCTATATTCAACATTTTTATATTATTTATTTAAAAAAAAATTATTTCTTAATTTGTAAAATTATGATAACTTGAATTTTCCTTTAAATAGTTATTTAAACCAAACAAAGCAATTAAAATACTAGCATTTTAAAATTCTATAAAATGTTAAAATTTTTCATCTAAACACCTATGTCGAACCATGCTAGTTTCAATAATAACAAGGGCATTCAAATTAGTCTAGACTCGACCTAGCAGATTTGAAAAAAGATCTTGAAAAATCCAAACCAGCCCAACAAGAGCCTCCTATTTCATTCTGTAATGAGAAAAATGGCATGAGATTGAGCAACAGTGGGCAAATTATTTAGGAAAAAGTTTCTCAAGTCTCAACCAAATAGTATATTTCTCTGTCAAAATCTACAATCCTCATAAGCTAATGTTACCCACATACAGAAGAAACTCTGTAAGTTCACTGGCAGTGCAAGATATCGAACATGTACATCAAATTATTGCGGTGCGTGAGCTCGGAAAAGGCTCCGCAAAATCAGAGACAACAATGCGAACCAGTTAAAGAATAGGTGAAGAGCCTCTTAATATACAATACACTAAACCAAATCTTTGGAAAGAAGAAAAATGAGAATCATTTTGTCACTCTCCAACTCGAGGGAAGTCTCCACTTCCGATGCCAATATATGGAAACCCTCGGCCATAGTGGAAATCCGAAATTGAACTCAAAAGGCCGATCAACAGGGCCTCCAACTATTAAAGGTAACCATACATATCTCGAGTCACTTAAGTCAGCTGGATTCCACCGGTCTGCCATGAAAATATACGAACCTGGAATCCCAGGCAAAGGGATCACAAAGGTACTCTGCGAGAAAAATGTTGCAAGTCGAAACATTTTGTTCCCTCCGATGCAAGGGTTTCCCATCGTCTCCCATGGCCCCATGATTGAGTCAGCTGCATGAGCAAGTGCTTCATTTGGTGCCCATCCAGTGCAACCAGAGGTGATCATGTAATAAGTCCCCCTGTACTTAAACAAAGCAGGGGCTTCTCTGTGCTGCCCGACAAGAATCCTTCGTATATCAGGCTTGACATCTAGATAATCTTTGGTTAGTGGTCCAATGTGAAGTTCACTATTGTCTTCGGATGAATATATTAGATATGCTACACCATCATCATCTTTGAAGACAGTCATGTCCCTGCTCTCGTACCCAAGGGGTCTTTGGCTACCGAGATAATCAAAAGGACCTGTTGGGTAATCACTAACAGCAATACCAACAGCAGCTTTAGTATAGTTTGCGTCATCAATATGCATCCACATTACGTATTTTCCTGTGTTCTCATTGTAGATAACTTTTGGCCGCTCCAACACATTTGATTTGTGTAAATCATGGGTTTCATTCGACTCTTCTGCAGCCAACACGATGCCCTCATTTTTCCATGTCCACAAATCCTTGGAAGAATAGCAACCAACTCCTATGATGTCAACCTGATTACAAGGTAACCAAAATATTCAACGAAAACCTCTCAGAACTAAAGAAATAGATATGCAAAATTTAGGTTCAGAAAGTCATCTTGAAGTTAATGATGCTTAGAGTGGAAGATGATTCTACAGGGAATAAATTGTAATTACATAGTATTTATCTTCCTTTGAGAATGAAGTACTGAAAGAAGAGACTAAAAGATTTTTTATTTACTACCAGAATGATCTGCTTAATCCAACGATAATGGAGCTGTATTTATATTTCTTTGAATAATAATTACCAAGAAGTTATACAAATTCCTGTAACAGAAACTATATCAATAGAGGCAACCTTAACAACAAAGAAATGCTTCTCTTCTATTGTTCGAAAACAAGTTTATAAGGAACCTTACTAGTGCAGTAAAACCATGACATGCACATACTTATGTCTCCCATCACTTGCGGCAGCTAGGCAAAATATAATATGGAATATAATCTCTCCAGTTTCAATCACAAATCCTAATCTCAAGTGACCTCGACAATATTATGTATTTTTGTAACGTCATCGAAGGCATTGCACTTTTACTAAATGGAAATTAAACAAATATGAAGACATGGCAAAGGAGCTTCGTTGCCACTAAGTTAAATAGGATAATATAACATGTGACCAAGTGTTTTGTCTGGATAAAAGCATTAATATTCCATGTCATTACACCTATATAACCATATTTTGACATATACACTAAAACCTTAAGAAATCAGAAATTACACAATGGGGTTGTTCTAGTATCTCAAGCATCATGCAGCTTAAAAAGTTATTGATAGAGATGACAGCTCCATTAGCTACTCATAACTCAAGCTTATAGTTGAAACATATGTTTTTATTCTTTAATAGGAAGAGAAAAAAATTTTGCATAAATCAACCGGAAAACATAAGAAGTCCAATGGAACCAAGATACTAGTTCGATCTACAAACTAAACCAACCAAGGAAGCCTAAAATCCAAACTAAGTCGAACTAATAATTCTGCAAGGATCTGATCATTTTCCTGGTAAATAGGCAGGCATCTTGTATTAGGCTCAGAATTGAGCTTCTCCATTTCTAAACAAGTAAACTTTACAAAGAAGATGAACTTCTCTGCATCCAAATTGTTGTTGCATTCCATGACAACAATTTGGAGGTAACATAAAGATTTGAACATGAAGTTTCAAAAGAAGGATTTAACAAAGCACCTACAAAATGTGTCCTTAGAGTCCATTGTATTTTGCATTTTGTACTAAAAATATGGGCTGTCTATTATAAGATACCAATAAGCATGAAACAATACCCCCAAATACACTAATAATAATGTATATCATAAGAAGAAAAACAGTTCAAACTTTGCTACTTGCATTCACTAGTTCCTTATATAGGAGTTTAGTACTTCTAAGACAGACTTTATATGAGTCACAACCAGGCCAATACGTCACACTTTAAGAGGCCCGTATTGATGAATTTGTAAATCATTTAGCAATGGGGAATGGATGTCTATAATCCTTGTTTCACTCTTTTACCTCTATATACTTATTCATTCATTTTTCTATTTATGTGATTCCCAGTTCCTTTTTCAGAGTTTCTGCAACTAGATCAGTCTCATCTTCATCTAACCATTAAAACCCATAGTCCTCAAATACTATTCACCCTTAAATCCTCAAAACATTTTCCTCATCCACAGAGAAAAAAATCTACATCTTGGTTCTCTATTTCTGTGGACTTGCTCCGGTCACAGAAGGCAAGCAACATATTCTTCATTGACAGCAGAACCAGAAGCCATAAACCTACGGCTATTCCACTGTTCAACTCCTACACCTAAGGCCTTCTCTTCCAGACACAATATATATATATATATATATTAAAACCCCTAATTTATTAAGACTTAAACTCGTAAAAATCACAAAAGTCCCATTTCTCAAATATGTCTGTTGTCGAAAAATAACAAACCAGCATTAGCTCCTCAGTCATAGTAAACCAAGCAAAGCAAATAATAGTACTGTGCTAGTTTAAGCAATGACCCTAGCTCAGGCAGGACTCATATGGGTGGTTCTTCAAGGAATATCAGCAACTCGGTCGATGCATAAGGGCTAGTTACAGCTTTGCTATATTGTAAATTAGATTATGTATTCCAATTATAAACTTACTCGTGCTGCACCCTTTTTATGAGCATGGTAGGTGGGTCCATCTTTATACTCTCCATACCAATAGTATGTACTGGATCTTTCATCATATATCATGCCACCTCCATGAGCTTGAATAGGATTTCCTTCCGTATCCAACCATATTCTCCCTGGATAATAGTAGAAGCTATCATTTCCTGCATCCTTCAGTGGATCTATAGCAGTTTTCATATCTGGAAAGAATACATGCCGAATCTGGGAATTCTCATCAAGAAATTCATCAACCAGAGTGGTAGTTCGCTTGGGTCTCCGTTTTGCAGCACGTGGGGACCGTTTTCCCCTAGGAGGGGGATTTGAATATTCTCCTCCTCCACTTGTTCAAGTTCCCGGACTAGTGGATGACGACTCATACGCAATTTGATATCTCCGCTGACAGTATTTCTGTGGCTAATAAGAGAGTAGATTTGAAGCATAAGAAGAAATCCCACCAAGCTCCACACAACGATAGAAATTGAACATCTGCTCCCTACATTGCAAGGGAAAGCTGTTGATTTCCTGTATTTGTTCCTCACCCTCATAATCTCTTCCTTTTCTATCTCCTTAATAATGCTGCAATTAAGAAAAAGCAACCTATAAAGATAAAAAAAAAAAAAATAGGACCAGTTATGAATCACAATCATGCTAATCTACTCTTCTCTCTCAATTTCATCAAAATTTAACTCCATTCACCAGGACCATATAGGCTGGCTAGATTTAGATTGAGAATCAATGGCAGCCAAGTCCAGAACATAGTCAAAATGCACATTTTCATGATTAAAATAGGCGACTATCAACTCCGAATCAGAGAAAAAAAAAAGGGGACCATCTTGAAAGAACAAAATATGTATAATTGAATTAAGTTTAATGTTTCCCTATACCTTAAGTTAAACACAACCTTTCATACTCCAATAACTAGAAAATAAACTGGAAATCAAGTATAGACAAACAACAAGTAGGAGTTCAGTATCAAAGCATACAAGCCTATTTACATCGTTATTATCACCTCAAAAATCATCGAACTTCCAAATGATCAACTTTACAGTATAAAAATCAAAACCCATATAGCAGATCCACAGACCATCAAAAAAATGAATTTAACAGAAAACAATCGATACCCAGAGAAGGGGAAAAAACTAACCTGACAAAACTCTAGGAAAATTCACAGTCCAAGGGCATCTCTGCTTTACCCTTTCTTTAAAGTTCCAAAAAAAGAAAAAATCAAGCAAATGATATTCAGATTAAAAAGAACAGAAGAACCCAAAGAGAAACAGTTGCCAACAATCTTACTATAGACCCAGAGAGAAGGAAAAGAGCAAAAGGAGTAAAATTTGACAAGAAGAAAAAGACAAAGTGGGGAGAAGTTGGGTGGTATGTGTCTGGTTTGTTTAAAATAAGATCTAAAGAAGGCTTGTATGAAGAAGACGGTGGTGACCTTTGAACAAAGAATTTTCCCTTTTTTCTTTCTCTTTTTTTATTTCTCCTTTTTCACTCAGCTCTATTAATGTTCTATCAACATTTTGTTTCTTTGTTCATATTTCTGAGTTTTGGAACATGGACGTTTAAGTTTTAAGTTTAGAGGGTCAGATTTGTTGTCTTATTTTCTCTCTCTTTCTTATGTCTTTCCTTCTACACAATTCAACATTTATGTCATCATAGCTTTTGTAGAGTTTTTGTGTTAATACAATAAAAAAATTTCTCATTTTTATCATTTTATTTAATAAAAATATTTTTATAAATACTAATTTTTAAATAATATTTGAAAATCAATTTAAATACAATAAAGAAAAAAGAAATCTTATTCTTAAAATGTTGAATAATTTAGGACTTTTCTAATATTTTAACTAACCAAGACTTCATCCATTTTGGGAAAGTAATAAAATGTTTTACATGTAAAGATTTGTTTAATTGATGCTTACAAACATTATTTAGCTATTAATTTAATTAACTTTAAAAAATTATTAATTGTAATTTCTTCTTATAAGTATTTCCTTAACTGGTATTTATAATTATAGTTATATGAAGAAAAATATTTGTGGATGTGGATGTGGATGTGGATGTAATTATTAAAAAGAGCATTTGTTGATATGTAATTGTAAAGAGGTGGATGTGTCGAATGGGATTAGAGCAGTTGAAGAGAATAATGGATTTAGAGGTGTTTGAAAATAAATTAAATGATCAAAGAGGTTGGTTGAAATGTGGACTGCTCGACAGCCTAAGCCACTCCATAATATGCCATCTTATGGTAAGTTATATCATTAGTTAAAGTTATAATTTAGTAATTAAATTATTCAAAAAAAATATTTTAGTTGTTGAATTATTTAAAAGTTTTTATTTAAGTTATCGGGTTAAGTTTAAAGAAAAAAATTATCAGCGAGCTACAAGTAATGATTTGATGATTTATACGGTAGATTAGTACCCATCAGCAAGTAGAATAGCATACCTTAGTTCCAAGTCGATCTGACAGTTAGCGTTGGAAATTGGAAAAAAAATTTGTTTGAATTTTGGTTCGGAGATTCCTGATGTCTAAAGTTATTTTATGAAAAAAAATTGAACTTTAAAATAGAAGTGAAAAGAAAGCTTTTGGTACAAAGAAAGCCATATAGCATCGATTTTAACAGTCAAATGACTTAAATGAAATTTTTTGAATAATTTATTGACCAAATTATAACTTTTTTTAGTCAACTAATCAAAATAAAAATTTACCCATAATTTAGTGACTGATGGTGTAGTTTACTCTAATATTATTTATATAAGGGTTTTTTTTTCCGAAAGGTAAAAATATCTGAAAACATAAAAGAAAAGAAAAACACAGAATTAAAAACAAACATAATTTTCACGTTTCAAATTTATGTCACAACCATAAATCATGAAAGGAGAGGAGATCATAAATTCAAAGGTTTGTTCATCCACTAATATACATCTATGATATTTATCATATTTTTCTTAAAAATTAATCTACTCTATTTGGATATTGATAAAGCTCCTAGAAAATAATTCCCTCCCTCTTTGGAGATGAATGATATAAATAAATAATAAATCCCCTTATAAGTTGATTAAGTCTTTTGGAATTTGCAAAATAGAACAAAGCAGTCTGGTTAAAATGTTAGTGCAGATTACGGCCAAACTACCAAAAAAAGCCCCTTTTTTTTAATAATTACAGAAATAGGCCAGTTTTTTAATTATTTACCGGAATGGGCCATTTTCCGCGAAATCGCGGCCACGTCAGAGCGATGTCGGGGAACTTGACAGGAGATCGCGTCCACGTCAGAGCGACCTGCCGACGTGGAAGGAAATCGCGTCCTTGAGACGTGGACACGATTTTTCGACGTGGCGCGGTACCGGGGACGCGATTTTGACGCTGATTTTACGTTTGTGTTTTCTGGCTTTTAGGGTTTAGGGTGCAGGCTTTTTAGGGGTTAGGGGTCCCGGAAAAAAAAATTTCGAGTTGACGTATCCGGTCAAATAGTGGGAAATCGCTTCTACTAGGATGCTATTTGAGAAGAAATTGTGAAATCGTGGCCTCGTGGACGCGATTTCGCTACAGTGGTCATGTAAGAAATAATTTTTTTTTGATGTTTTCTGAGCAAATAGTATAAAATCGCTGATACAAGGATGCTATATTGGGCAGAAATTGTTAAATCGCGCCCTCGTGGACGCGATTTCGCTACAATTGGTCATGTTGGAAATAATTATTTTTTGACATTTTCTGAGCAAATAGTATAAAATCGCTGATACAAGGATGCTATATTGGGCAGAAATTGTTAAATCGCGCCCTCGTGGACGCGACTTCGCTACAGTTGGTCATGTTGGAAATAATTTTTTTTTACATTTCTGAGCAAATAGTGTCAAATCGCGCCCTCGTGGACGCGATTTTGCAACAGTACCAAGTTTGGGCTGAGGCTATAAATTAGGCAGAAAATGTTCCACAGAATGCATAACTCACAGCAGAAACATTTTAGAGAGGCTAAGAAACTTAGAGTTTCAAAATGAGTGAACGTATTAGTGCTGTTATTTACTATGATGGTGAGGTTTGCCACACAGAGAATGGTGTTGTTTTTTTGTCGGAGAATACGGTGCGACTGTCATTTAGCCAAAACATAGATTTGACAGAACTCCGTAAAAGAATTAGGCGTAAAATCTTTGGAACGACGCCAATGAAAGTTCTGTCAATGACGTATCGATTTTGTTCTTCTGTTGATCCGGTGACATATGACTCGTTCGACGTAAAAGGTGCTCGTAGCTTGGAGGCAATGGTGCAGACTCATCTTGCTAGCGGAGCAACTTATATTGAGTTATATGTACAATTTACGTCGCCTACTGATGTACTTCCGTCCGATGTTCGAGATGTATACACGACCCCTGGCCGACACTCGGTTAGCGTGTTACAAAATATGGAACAGCCCATGTTCGGTAGCGGTGTCGAATGCACTTCCCCCCCAAGACACTCTGTCGGTGGATGGGACATGTACGTCGGTGGCTCGACGTTTGACGCAGGAAATACGAGCTGGGGTTCTGCATCAAGTTTTACTAGATGGCAATCTACATCCAATTGGAGACGTTATCAAATGCCCAGAAGAAGGGATGACTTACTACCTACGACATCAACCGGTGAGGGGACGTCCTACGCTGCAGATGATTGTGGGTCAGAAGGTGACTCCGATGTTGATCCACCTCGAGAGCCCGGGCCGGATGGTACAGAGGTTGGATTATTTTCTGAACCGGAGCCTATTCCAATGGAAGGTGAAGATGGTGATAGGAGTGCAGATGATGAAGAAAATTCACGATTCAGAGCATATTCACCTCCAGCCCACATGCATAATGTCGATCTGTCAAATGATGATGCGTTAGAGTTTTCGGATCTACCACACCGGGTGCGCGATCGTACAAGTTCGGGGGTAGATCTTGGTGAACTTGAAGTTGGTAATCAGTTTACCAATAAGGATAGTTTTATTGGTGCTTTGAAACAGCATAGCATCAAAAAACGGCGTTAATTACCAGGTCGTTAAATCAAAATCTAAAAAGTTTGAGGCGAAGTGTGCGGTGCAAGACGGCACTTGTTCATGGAAAGTCGTCGCCTTGTTAAGGAAGAGGACGGGGTTGTGGGAGATAAAAAAGTACAGAGGTCCACATACATGTGCTGCAGGTACAGTTGAGCATGTCTCTGAATAATTTTTTTATTTTCCAATGTTGCATTATTTAATGTACCCCCTCCCTCTGTAGGTGTTTCAGAAGATCATCCAAAAATAGATTCAGCTATGTTGGCTAGCTTGATACTGCCCACGATAAAAGCAGATCCTCGGACTTCAGTGCCGGTGATAATTGCCAATATCCGTAGCCAAATGGGGTACACGCCCTCTTACCGCAAGGCTTGGATAGCTAAGCAAAAGGCATTGGAGAAGATGCATAGTGGGTGGGACGCCTCATATAATGAAATATGGCAATGGTGTCAGGTGCTAGAGAGATACGTCCCAGGTGCCATCACAGACCTTCAAACGGAACATGCGTACTACAACGGTTGATTGCTACGTGGATGCCAAGTGTTCAAATGCCTATTTTGGACCTTTAAGCAATACCGAGACGTATTTCCGTACTGCAAGCCGTTGGTACAAATTGACGGTACCTTCATGTTCGGTAGGTACACTCATGGGCTATTGGTTGCAGTTGCACAGGACGGCGGTGGGAGAATTGTTCCAATTGCATATGCAATAACACCAGGGGAGTCGTCTGATGACTGGGATTTCTTTCTCTCTAGGTTAAGGACGCATGTGTGCCCATAACCTGATATTTGTGTTATTTCAGATCGGGGCGCTGGGATACTGGCTGCATTTGATCGGGAGGGAAGCTTGTGGCAGCGTACACACCATAGATATTGCCTGAGACACGTTGCTTCGAACTACTACAGGCAATATCCGTCTAAGACGGAATGATGACAAGTGACCAATATGGGTATTTACTGTATAACTGTATTATTTCGTTTGTCAAATTGAATTAGTTTTATTGGTGGAAGCGGTATAAAATATTCGCTATGTTCTTATATTGGTAGGGTATGAAATGAATAAAGATCGTTTTCATGAGATGTTGGCAATCTTGCGATCCCAAAACGAAGAAGGGGCAGACTACCTTTGCAACATATGTTTCGAACAGTGGGCACAAGCATACGACGGAGGCCTACAATATGGCCATATGACGTCGAACCTGGCGGAATGCATAAATTCTGTTCTTAAAGGAACGCGCCATCTACCGATAACAGTGGTTGTGCGAGAGACATATTTTCGTTTGGCGGCGCTATTTCCAAAGCGAGCAGCAACTTATGCAGGCCAGATGTAGGGTGGGCATTTATGGTGCAGTAAGGTAGTTCAAGAAATTAACAAGGCGAAGGCGAGGGCAAACATCATGCACACTGTGTGTCACGATCAAGACAATTTATGGTTTCGCGTGACGGAGTTCGACATACCGCACCAAGGTGTTGTTGGCGGGCAATATCGTGTACACTTGCGAAACAGAACGTGTGACTGTGGGAAGTTCGATGCACTTCGTTATCCATGCGCTCATGTTATTGCAGCCTGTCAGAAACTCCACCTGGATCCGCTTAGTTATGTGGACGAAGTGTACAAATTAGAAAACATGTACAATGTATGGAGACACGTTTTCCCACTGGTCCCAGATGAACGTAAGTGGCCGCCCGTATCTCTTGCTCTTTTGAAGCTGTTACCGGATAGAGAATTGCGTCGCAAGCCGAAGGGTCGACCTTGCTCCACTAGAATACGGAACAATATGGATATCCGAGAAACAACCAGTCAACAGAAATTGTGCGGATGGTGTAGGAACCTAGGCCATACAAGTTGATCATGCCCTAATCGTAATAGTTGAATGTAATTATAGAAAAAACTACCTTTTATTCAATTAATAATTGATAATTGTATTAATTGTTAGTAAAATTATCAAATTACTACAATTTCTTAAATGTTAGTACCAGTCAAAATAGTTTACGAAATAACATTATGTAAAATTACAATTTCTTGAATGGTTAGTAAGATTATCAAATCCGCTGTTGTATGTTAGGGTTAGGGTTTAGGGTTTAGGGTTAAGGGTTAAGGGTTAAGGGTTAAGGGTTTATAATTAAATTAAGTTAGGGTTAGGGTTCATAATTAAATTAGGTTAGGGTTTAGGGTTTATAGTTGTATTAGGTTAGGGTTTAGGATTTATAGTTGTATTAGGTTAGGGTTAGGGTTTTTAATTAAATTGGGTTAGGGTTTAAGGTTTTTAATTAAATTAAGTTAAGGTTTAGGGTTTATAATTAAATTAAGTTAGGGTTAGGGTTTTTAATTAAATTAAGTTAGGGTTAGGGTTTATAATTAAATTAAGTTAGGGTTAGGGTTTTAATTAAATTAGGTTAGGGTTAGGGTTTTTAATTAAATTAAGTTAGGGTTTAGGGTTTATAATTAAATTAAGTTAGGGTTAGGGTTTATAATTAAATTAGGTTAGGGTTAGGGTTTTTAATTAAATTAAGTTAGGTTAGGGGTTTTAATTCAATTAGGTTAGGTTTTAGGGTTTATAATTACATTAAGATAGGTTAGGGTTTTTAATTCAATTAGGTTAGGTTAGGGTTTTCAATTCAATTAAGTTAGGGTTTTTAATTAAATTAAGTTAGGTTAGGGGTTTTAATTCAATTAGGTTAGGTTAGGGTTTTTAATTCAATTAAGTTAGGGTTTTTAATTAAATTTAGGGGTTTTAATCAAATAATGTCAAAAAAACTCGGAAAAATTTTTATGTGTATTACATCGTCATTAACTTCTATATTGTCTACATGGGTATTGATACATGTTAATACGGTAGTCAATGTCTATGACCGGGGGATTCGGTTCCACATGGCGGCTGTCGACGGTTACGTGCTGGATTCCTCCTTCCTCTATCTTCTGGCGGCGGTTGTTCTTCCTCGGGTGGTGATTGTTGTTCTTCCGGTTCGGCATCTGCTTGTCAGACTTGGGACGATGATCCACCTTCAAAGAATAGTGTATGTGGAGGTGTTTGCATCATGAATGGCGACAGAGTTTGAAAGCCATGCGTTGCTAGCGATTGGTAAAAAGGAGAGCTCCCCGACGGCCCCCCTTGCGACCCCTCCTGCGGCGATGGCCTAGTTATCGATGGTCCGCTCGGCATTACAGGAAATTGAGCTGATCCGGGCATTTGGCTCCAACCTGCCATAGGATTGGGAAAAAGATACATGTACGGGTTAGGGTACATATAAGGGCTAGGAAACATACCTGGCATCATAGGGAAAGGCGATTGCGTGGGTATCATCTGTTGAATTGCTGCATCAGGTGACTGCGTCGGTGCTCTCGTTGGGGACGGTGCTTCCATGGCCGCTGATGATGAGCCGGCTGAATGTCTGGGCCTCGTTGATGGGCTGCCCTCGTACTCTTGTCCCATTGGATTTAGAGGCCCGCGCCTTTCCCTTCCAACTCGTATTTGCCGCCGCCTCTCCTCTGGCATAAGTAAATACGGCTTCCCATGGATCCTAAACCATGGCATGTATTCTGGAACGCACGCTAACTCGGGAACGATGATTTGTTCCCGAGTAGGTAGATACTCATGCCGATTTTCCCACATTTCTGTGTACTCTGACCAGTATCTAGGCCAATCCGTACCTAATAGCCGAAGGTCGATTTTGTGGTGCTCGTCAAACACCTCAGGGTCCGCAGGGATCGGTTGTCTACATCCAAACTGTCGTAGGACTCTGTCTGTCTGGTGGGGCTCCACAGTTGCGTAGTTGATCAACACCACTTTCACGTGCCAAGAGTTAGGGTTTTGTAAAAACTCTTCCGGGATTACTGCCCGGATTGCCGGATCCTCGTATGGTGTCCATTGAAACTACATGAACATGATAGAAATATTACTTATATACATAATACTAAATATCAATCCACTAGTGAATCTATGGAAATATCTATTTGCATTAATACTTACTTCTGCTTCCGACTGTTGGTCCAATAAAAGCTGTATATCTTCAAATTCAGACGGTAATCCACGATAACTCGCCGGATGGTTCCACCTAATTAAATAAATTTTTAGCATACTTTTATTCTTACAAAATCTACATAACAATTTCAAAATGTAATATAAAATTTACCTTGTTACGAGTGGGAATGTATATGGGTGGTTCACTCGAGGACGTAGAAATGGAAAGCGAAACCGTGCCCATGATTGCAGTAGTGACAGGCATCCTCCGATTTTTGCTCTCCTCGGTTTGGTCGCCCCGCACATCTCCCGATATAATGTTGCCAAGACGGCAGACCCCCAACTAAATTCGTCGGCTCCTCTAAAATCAACGAGTTTTAGCAGCCACCTTAGATGTATACGGCTCCGTGACGTGTCCGCCATGAGATAGCCTCCAATTATTTGAAGAATGTATGCTCGACCATATCGGATTCTTTCAATTTCGGTTGAATTTTCATTCAGATCGGGGAAGGTCGCACGTAACCAGCCCATCTCCACCTTACCTCCATCCATTTTATCCGGAACGGCGCCCAAAAGCTCGTAGCACACCGCCTCCCAATTGCTAGATTGGGCAGACCCGGTCACTGGGTGCCCGTCCACCGGCAATCCCAAATGCAGATGGACATCTTCTAGAGTGATAGTCCACTCTCCACATGGAAGATGAAATGTGCGCGTCTCGAGGCTCCACCTCTCGATCAACGCACTGATCAGTTTCGGCTCCAACATGCATCCCCGGCCTACCGTCGCCACGTGCCAAAATCCCGCTTCCCGGAGGTAGTTCTCTACTAACGGTGATGGAGGAGCATGCATATTCCGAATATTGCATTCTAATACGCGATCTTTATCCTTTTATAACAAAAAATAAATTAATAAATATCTAAAAATACATAAATAAAAATAGCTTAAATAAAATTTAAAATTTAAATTTAATACTTACCATGTTCATTTGCTCCACCGATATGTGATTCTTATCAAGATGAATCAATGATTCGGCCATTGTTGAAAATTTTAAAAATTTTAAAATTACTTAAAAAATAAAAAAAATTGTATAATTTTCTTAAAAAAATGAAATTTAATGGAAAAATAAATTTAATATGGATTTGGAGATTTTTTGAAGGAAATTGAGAGGATTTTGGAAGGAATTTGAGAGTTTGAGATAATTTTGGAAGGAAATTGAGAGAACTTTTGAAGGGAATTGAGAGAATTTTTGAAGAATTTGAGAGAATTTGTTTGTGAAAATAAAAAGGGTGGGGGGTTTATATAGTTTAAAAAAAATTTACCATTGGGGGGGGCAACGGTCAATTTTTTGACCGTTGTGCACTGGTCACGCGCGTTTCAAATCGCGTCCACTTCAGAGCGACTTGCTGACGTGGAAGGAAATCGCTTCCTCAAGGACGTGATTTCCTTCCACGTCGGCAGGTCGTGCTGACGTGGACGCGATCTCCTGTCAAGTTCCCCGACATCGCTCTGATGTGGCCGCGATTTCGCTAAAAATGGCCCATTCCGGTAAATAATTAAAAAACCGGCCCATTTCCGTAATTAGAAAAAAAAAGGGGCTTTTATTAGTAATTTGGCCGCAGATTACCATAATTATTCGTAAAGATTTATTTCATTAAATTATTTTTTTAGTAAAGTTAAATTATTACTTTAAACGTTTTATTTGAAAAAGGTTAGGTATCACATGCTAGTTACATTAAAATATTACAAATCATTGATTGAGTAATCAAACAACCATTATCATCATTTATTTAGTCACAAAATTAGTTCTAATGAAATTTTAAACCAAGCACTTGATTATTAGGAAACTGTCCATTGACAAAGTTTCATTTGATGAAACATTGAGCTTCAGAACATACAACTTATAAACTTATAATCACACACTTATGACCGAATATAAAGCTTAGTTCAATTGACTAATATAATCATCGCATTCAACAAGTTTAGAGCTTCAATTTAGGCATTTGTATCCTTTTCATCTATTTGGTTATCCTTGAATTGCAATCCTCGTGGGAAAAAAAATAATTATTCACTTAGTAGTCACCTTTTTTATGTTTTATTATGATCTGTCATGTCTTAGATAATGAAAGTAGCCTTCAGCATCTTTTTTGAAGTTACAAGAAAATTTAATTGACCTAAATTTGGAAAACTTAGTTAGCCAAGATACAAGTGTTTCACCGAACATCTTGCTATTATAATGAAGAGTTTGACTTGCTTGGTATTAGGGAAGATAAGATTGAACATCAAGATAAGGATCATACCCTTTTCTTGATAAGCTTTTAAGCTCTAAAAACATCATGTAAATCAAAAGAGATATGATTTCTTGAATGGCATGCATTGATGCAAGAAAATTTTAGGTGTGTTTGAACTCTAGAGAATAATTAGATGAAAGTATAACTATTAAAGTAGTAATTTCACTTAGAGGTGTAATCAAGTCTAGTCGAGCTCAAATACAATCAAGCTCAAGCATGAGCTCAACTCAAAATTCGAAGCTTGAGAATGTCTCAGAGTGCACTGAGGTAGAGAATCAACACAAAACTATCGTAATTAAAGAGGTTATTTGCACGTGTGACATGTCTATTGTAATATTTTTGTTACAATAGAACACGAAGTGTTCTGATGATTGAACCTAAGAGAGATTGGGTGATAATGTGACTAACAATAAAAATGCATGAAATTATGAAGTCTAGCTAGCTACTCGCTAAATATTATAGTACGAAAATTCATTATCAAAGATTAATTAAGCTATTTGCCAACTATGACTAAATTGCAAAATAATCAAAAGTTCACAATTATCAATTCAAAGAGCTAAAGTGGTCGATTTACTTCCATATTGCTAGTTAATTCTTGGATTAGGGGTCTAAAGGGTTCAAACTCCTAATTAGTTAAATTTTACCTTTCGGACACCATTTTACCAAATTAGATGATTTAGTCTAATTTACCTTCCGACCTCAATAAACTAAATCGAGACAATTAAATTGGTTCTCAATAGGCTTTCCTTTTGGTCTCACCTATCTAGTTGTTCACCTAGAGGCATCAATTCTAGGTTTTGAAGTATATCCGATTCAGTCTAAATTTTACGATTTAGTCTCTAACCAAAAAAACTAATCATGCAACATTTCCATCAACTAACCACCATGAGATTTAGTTACTACCATCGTCAACATACAAACATCACTCAAATATATACTCAAATGATTCATTAAAGAAAGCATAAAAAGCAAGGTTAAGAAAATCTTAAGGACTATTGATGAAGCTTTTGTAGAAGATGACAACAACAATGAAGAAGAAAGCACAACTAAAGTAAGGATTTTTACACTTTTGATTATTAATAAAGCTAAAATCTTTTCAATGATTTAAAGGAAAATCAAAATATAAAATAAGGTTTTTGTAACTAAGTACAAAAAAGTAAAACCTACAGTAAAAACTAAGAAAACTATCAACTACAACTACCAAGCTAAGAAAGGTAAGGAATTAAACCCAAAAAAATGGAGAATAGAATAAAAACTAAGCTAAAAAGACGATAAAGTTGGCTCCTCTAAGTTTGACAACAAAAGCATCTTTAAGACAACCAAGAATAAGCCCTAAAACATGACAAAAATATCCTTCGAGTGTATGGGTTGACCTATGTTTGTGTTGGACATAAAACTAAGCCTGTAGTATTTTTCACCCTGTCAAACACTAGTGTCGCGACACCATTGACAGTGGCACAATCATGGCTATACGATGTCACGACATTGAATAGTTGGTGTCGCGACATCCTCAACAGTGGCCTTGGCTTCTTCACTTCAACAATCAACAATGATATAACTACCTTGGAGATTTAGTGTCACTACACAACACCTTTGGTGTCACGACATCCTCGATAAACTGTGGCAAGTTGGTTTAAAGTCCCGATGGACCCCTTTTAGACGACTCCATAGAGACAGGCACAGAATCATCACACATATTGACTCATTCATAATAGACACATTTCATAGCATGTTTTTATGACACATATGCTTTACTTTTCAGGCATTCATATACAATCATTCTTTAGCCTCAAGATTCCTATTACACACTTAGATCAGTTAGATCTTATAGTCTTTATACATAGAAGACCTATCCATTACTCGTTTTACATCAAAACCATCATAACATATTCATCTAGATTCCATTTCATGTTTCAGTCACTTTTCACATAAATTTCTAGAACACACAACATACATGCAAGAGTCGGCTTAGAGACTTACCTGATAACTTCAAAGGGCAACTTAGACTCCAGATCTAGCACTCAGAAAGATATTGCAGCAACCATTGCCTTGTACAACAGAAGATCGCCATCAAAACCCATCCAAGTAACTTTTACAATCATTTTAAACCCAAATACCCAATAAACAAAGCCTTACTTCATCAGGCATTCATGTAGATCTACTTTTTCAAAGTCATAAAACTTACCTTGACATTGAGAAAGATCACTTAGTAAAACCTAGAATTTCAGATCCAGCTTAAACAAGAAAAAATGCTTCTTGATTTCTCCAGTTCTAGATCTTAATACTTTAGAGGAAAGAGGGAATAAGATAACTCCCTTTAACCAAACAAAAGTACTCTTTTAACTTGACCCAAGTCTCTATTGTAACTTGTTAAACGTTACATCCATACTGAGTTGTCTTATCCAAAATCTACCATTTCCAATAGACCTACTCGATTGTCCCCTTAGCCTTTAACTCTTCTAGTTCAATTCGGTTAGTTCCTAACCAGCTTACCTTATAACCTAACTAGCATGGAACCACAGTCACAAGGTGCACTATACTAATAGTGTAAACTCATACCCTAAGAATCATTTTTCGTAACCACAATTCTTATTTCACTAATCATAGTAATTTGTCATAGAATCATCATCCCTTTATTTTTATGTAGGGGTCTGCCCATTCGACTTGTCGAAATGAGCTTTTAGGCAAATTCTATTTCGCCAATCATACTATTTTATGGCTATATGCTCGTTCTTGTGTCCCCAAAACTAGGGCATTATAGGCGCACTTGAAAAGTTATTACACTTAATCAAATCCTAACATTAAACGCTTAGAACTTAACCCATAAGCCTTACTTCTATAAACAACACTCGACTGTTCAGGCTTTGTCGGGTAGGATGTTACACTAAATTTCCTTATTTAATAATAAACAAATTCAACTAAGGATATTGCTCTTTCATTTGGCTTTCTCTTTCCCATGTAGCTTCTTCTTTATTATGATTTCTCTATAAAACTTTCACTAAAGTGATTCCCTTATTTCTTAGCCATTTTACTTCTTTTGTTAATATACGAATAGGCTCTTCTTCATAGGACAAGTCTGGTTCAACCTCTAACTCTTCAATCTGCACAACATGATCTAGATTTGATCTATATCTTCTCAGCATAGATACATGAAACACGTTGTGAATCTTTGACAACTCAATAGGAAAAGCCAATCTGTAAACTACAGGTCCTACTTTATCTAGAACTTCATAAGACCCTACAAATCTCGAACTCAATTTTCCTTTCTAACCAAACCTGAAGATCTTCTTCCAATGAGAGACTTTCAAAAACACTTTATCACCAACTTCAAAAGAGATCTCTTTTCTCTTCAGATCTGCATATGCTTTTGACGATCTTGAGTAGCTTTTAAATTACTATGAATAACAGAGACTTTTTCTTCAGTTTCACTCACCAACTTAAGACCTACTAACTTTCTTTCACTGAGCTCCATCCAACAAGTAAGTGTTCTACACCTTCTACCATATAAAGCTTCAAAAGGAGGCATTTTCAAACTAGCATAAAAATTTTTGTTTTAAGTAAACTCAACCAAAGGAATATACCTTTCCCAATTCATTCCAAATTCAATTACACAACTTCTCAACATATCCTCCAAGACTTGAATAACTCTTTTAGCCTGGCCATTAGTTTGAGGATGAAATTCAATACTGAATTGCAATTCAGTTCCCAAATATCTCTATAACTGATTCCAAAATCTCGAAGTAAAACTTGGATCTCTATCTAAAACTATGGGAGATGGAATTCCATGCAAGCGTACTATCTCAGCAATATAAAGCTCAACTAACTTCTCTAAAGAATAAGCAATATTCACAGGTACAAAATTAGCTGACTTGGTAAGCCTATCTATTATTACCTATACAAAGTTTTTCCTTGAAAGACAAATGGGTAAACCAAATACAAACTCCATGGTAATCCTATCCCACTTCCATTCTAGTAATTCCAAAGGATACAACTTACCTGAGGAAACTTGATGTTCTGCCTTAACTCTTGAAAAGTCAAATAAGTTGAGACATACTCTGCAATTTCACTCTTCACATCAGGCCACCAATATGAGCTCTTTAAATCTCTATACATTTTAATACTACCAGGATGGACTGGAAAAGGTCTCTGATGAGCTTCTCTTACCAACTCTTTCCTCAATTCATTCCCAGTTGGTACAAACATTCTTCCCATGAATCTCAACTCACCATATTTACCTAAACTGAAATTTGTTGCTTTGCCGGATATCATTTGGTGCTTAAACAATTCATAATGAACATCTTTCATTTGTTCTTCTAATATCTGTAAAAGAAAAGTTAGCTTCACTATTGATTCTGCTAGTAAGGATCTATTATCAGACATACTTATTTTTGCTCGAAGAGATAATAATGTTGCCACAGTCTGTCTACTCAAAGCATCTACTACCACATTTTCCTTCCATGGATGATACTTAATAATCAAATCATAATCTTTCAGCAGTTCTAACCATCTTTTTTGGCGTAAATTCAGATCCTTTTGAGTAATCAAATGCTTTAAACATTTATTATCAGAGAATACATGTCATTTCTCTCCATACAAATAATGTCTCCACATCTTTAATGCTAAAACCACCGCTGCTAATTCCAGATCATGAGTTGAATAGTTTTTCTCATGAGGTTTAAACTAACGAGATGCATAAGATATAACCTTATCCTTCTACATAAGTACACATCCCAACCCATTTAAAGATGTATTAGTAAAAATTGTATACTCAACACTAGACGCTGGTTATGCTAATACTAAAACTTCAGTCAAAATTGTTTTCAATTTCTTAAAACTCTGTTGACATTCATCATTCCACACAAACTTTTTTTCTTCTCCAATAATTGAGTAAATGGTGATGCTAATATTGAAAATCCTTTCACAAATCTTCTGTAATACCTTACTAATCCCAAAAAACTGCAGACTTTAGATACAATTTTGGGTGGATTCCACTCAAGTATTACTTTTACCTTGGCGGGATCTACTTTAATACCATCAACAGAAATAACATGTCCAAGAAAATGTAATTCTTTCAGCCAAAACTTGCACTGACTGAACTTAGCATATAATTGATAATTACGCAGAGTTCTCAGTACAATTCTCAAATGTTCATCATGATCATCCTCATTCTTAGAATAAATCAATATGTCATCAATAAAGACCACTATAAACTAATCCAAATATGGTTGGAATACTTTTTTTTATTAAACCCATAAATATTGCATGTGTATTAGTCAAACCAATGGGCATTACTAAGAATTCATAGTGACCATACCTTGATCAAAAGGTTATTTTAGGCACATCATCACCCTTAACCTTTACCTGATAATATCTAGACCTCAAATCAATTTTAGAGTAAATGTAACCCCACATAACTGATCAAACAAATCTTCAATCCTGGGTAAAGGATACTTATTCTTTATTGTTACCTTGTTCAATTGACGGTAATCTATACACAGGCGCATTGTTCTATCTTTCTTTTTCACAAAAAAAATTGGCACAGCCCACGGTGATACACTTGGTCTTATAAAACCCTTATCTAATAGATCCTTCAACTACTTCTTTAGTTCTTTAAGTTCTAACAGAGCCATTCTGTAAGAAGTACAGAAAATAGGTATTGTTCCAAGTTCTAACTCAATCGAAAACTCTATTTCTCTTTCGAGTGGCACTCTAGAAAGCTCACCTAAAAACACATTTGGAAATTCTCTTACCATAAGAACTTCATTAATTTCCGTTCTTGACTCAAATGAATCCATGATATAAGCCAAATAAGCATCTGCATCTTTAACAATCATTTTTTTAGAGGACACAGCAGACTAGCACGACAGCCAACCATAGCATTATGTCTTGTCAACCAACCCGACCCTAAAATAACATCAAATTCATGAAAACTCAATAATAACAAATCTGCCAAGAATATATACTTACCAAATACCACTAAACAATTCTTAATCAACTTATTCACCACAATACTCTAACACAATGGATTAGTTACTAACACATTGGTTTCAAATACACTACTTTGAGACTTAGACCCTCTACAAACTTAGTGCAAATATATGAATGTGTAGACCTTGATGTTGGATCGTCGGCACCCCTATGGCGCAGCTAAAAATAAAAATCCGGCGATCCTAACCAGGGATCCATGTGTGAGGGACGAATCGGGGTGAAAGAGGTTGCAAAATTACCTAATGTTTATTCAGAGTAGACAGCAACACCTCAACAACGAGTAGTCTGATCTGCTGTCGAACCAAACCGCAATCTATCGTGATTCCGGCCTCTACGTAATCCACCCATTTGACTACAAACGGAAGGAATCCCTAAAATAATTTTGAGAGTTATTTTTCTTTGAAGGCTGCTAGACTCAAACAAAGAAAAATGGGATTATATATATCCTTTTGTTTTGGGGTTTTTTTTTAAGAATTAAATAAATATAATAATATTTTAATTCGAAAATTATAATTACATTAATTATAATATAAGTTCGGTAAACCATATATTTATTTGAATTCTTATGCTAACCAAATTCATGTCCTCACTATACGTACAACAACCTTGTACATAATGTGTTGGAAATTTGATTACCGAATTAAATTAATTCTATAATTAATTTAATTCAAGCGACCCCAAAAACAATACCAACTATGGTTTATTCCGTTCATTTCAACTATAGGGTGTGACCCTGTAGGTTCTTGTAACGTTAGCAGTAACACTAGAACGATTCTAATGCTACGAACAATGAGTGGCATCTAGCAATGCATCATTGCTACCTAAGTCACAAGAGATCATGATTCGACATAACCTTTTTATGATTAACCTTTTATGCAATAATTCTTAAGTCCTTTATCTCTGGATTGGACACAAGTCATGGAATAGTCACACTTGCATTGTCCATTCCATGTTCCTTGATATCTTAAGCAGACTACGATATACAAATAAGTATGACATCTAATATCAACTTATTTGAGCATGGCCATGCATTTCTAGTCTCACTTAATCAAGTGGCCTAAGATATTACTCCCATTATGTAGGAGGGACTTATCCTATATCGACCAACCATATCCCTCTACATAGATTGTGGTATATCCAACATCAGTCTTTATAGAACAACTAGTTACGGTGTACGTTTGACTATATCAAAATATACAACTCACGATGTTGGGATTATGATGATCTGAAGTCTGAGGATCATATAAATATTAATCATTATGAGTAATGTCGGTGACAATTACATAATAATCCAAGAAACATACTCATAACGGGTCAGTCCAATATGTTGTTCTCTAACACACATATTCATGTAATGATTCTGACATTCCATATCAATGACAACTCCTTATCATCAATCAACTACACGTTAGTCTTAATGCACTATCGTTGTCCTATCCAACAATAATACTTGACTAAGGAACTTTTAAGAATAATCATATTATTCTCAGGACATTATTATAAAACAGTTTATTTATATACATAGAAAAGAAACTGAAATAATAATGGTAACGCCTTATATTAATAAACATGATAAATCAAGTATGTTATTACAACCATCTCATGATTGATCTTTGGGCATACTCTAACACCTGAATCTATCAAAGCATAAATATTAACTTCGAGAAAAGAAAATTAACCTGTTATCACCTCAGGCAAAGCAGCTTCCTCTTTTTCTTTCATCATATAAGCTCGAGCTGACACTCCAGAATTTGACTTACTAATATTTTTTATTGATACTCCCTGCACTAAACCAAACTTTACTATCATTCTTGATCTAGTATCTTGCTGAAACTTTTGAGGTCCTCGAACATATTATTCTGTGCTCGTTTTAGTTTTAAATGGACAATCCCTAACTAAGAGATCTTTGGATTCACATCTATAACATGCCCCTAAACGCTTTCTACATTCTTTACATGATTTTTACCATAATAATCACATATACTGCTCATTATTCTAGAACTACTAGAGCTTGCCATCGAATGAAACTCGTAAACTATGAATCCCTTCTTGCAGTTGACTTAACAAAAGGGTTATACAAACTTAAGATAAGTCAATTTTAATCATATGAATGCTAACTTCACTTTCTTGGGGCTTCGAGAATACTTGTATTTGTGCACGGAACAGACAAATTGTATGTTAAGAGATAGCATCATTGGTACTTTCTGTTACACCTTATACCCAACCCGATATACTGGACCTGGATATAACATGCCACAATACTTAAATACTTAACAAAATTTTACAACTGATGAAAACTATATTGAACATTCTTATTATTTATTTGTTTCCTCTTCTAAGTCAAAAGATTTTAAAGGAAACGTTTATTGATTACAACAAATTCTCAAAATAGTATAAGACATTACGACTTAAATTGTAACACCCCTAACCCATATCCGTCACCGAATCAGGGTTACGAGGCATTACTGAACAGACACAACCATTTCTTTTTTTTAAAAAAAACCAAACTGATCACAAACATAGAAATTAAACCATATTCACATGGCTAATTATATTATACAATCCAAATCTAACCAAAATCATACTCAAACCTATACATGCCATAAGTTCAAGTTCAAACTGTTAACAAAATACCAAAAGAAGTCGATAGTGTGATAGACTAAGCTGACATCCCCGAGCTCGTAACGCGTCTCCAAAATCTATAAACAAATAAACAAAAACAATCAAAGTAAGCTTCTATAGCTCAGTAAGTTTATAGCATATCCAAAATACATATAAACGATCATTTGTATTATCATTATATACCTAAAAATCAAGTTATATACATCATCATTAATCGCAAATATAAATTCCAAATATACTTATCAACCACATGTGCCGAATGCACACATATATATACTTTAGTTCACATATGCCGAACGCATAGATATATATACTCACCAGACACAAAGATTCGAGCTTTTATATGTTCATCAAAAACATAGCAACAGATGTTCATATATTAATCCAATATAAATAACCAAATCATATACATATATATTCAATGTATACAATCACTTAATTAAAACAGATTCAACGACACATAGCCTGCTAGACTTATAGCCTGATTCAGATCATCGGCACGTAGCCTGCTAGGTTTATAACCTGATTCAGATCACCGGCACGTAGCCTGCTAGACTTAAAGTCTGAAAAATTCACCGGCATTAAGCCTGCTAGGCGCTTAGCCTGAAAATCTCAATTTCACAGATACAAGGATGATTTCTCGTATATTTCTTAATAGCAACACACGTTCATAACATTTATATATAATTCACAATCTCAACTCTATCCCAAGAAAATTTGTAGTCCATGTTCGAATCATACAAGCATTTAAAATTTATACTTTTAATTCAATGCAAATCTTAAACATATATATATACATTCAACCATGTATATCAATATATAATTCCATACCTAATTTCAATACATATACTTTTAATTTTAGCTCATCAAATATACAATAGATGTACATTTATATATATATGTACATATTCGAACTTCATTTATGCATATATATAACACTCATACTTAAAATTCATTACAAGAACATATACATATATGTAAGCATGCTTATTCAAATATAGCATATACATATAAATTACAATTCACATATACATATCTATTTGAAACTTCTCATACAATCATGGGTTACATAACTTTAAATAAATCCAAGAGTTTATACATATATATACCTACATATATATATATTCGCACCATATATATATTATACATTCCTTTGATTAAAATCAAGAATTTATACCTATGCAACATTCATACTTTAACTAATTTCAATAACTTTTATATATATATGTATATATATTCTAGCATTATATATACATATATATATACATGCTTATTCGAATATCAACTATACTCTTATACATTTCTTACCTTTATTTCAACCCATAAATCTATACAAGATTATACTTGTATATTCAAACATGCTATATATGTAAATATCATCCATACTTCAAAATTTATTCAATCAATATACTTTTAATTATAGCTCAACACCAAATACAATTAGTATACATGAATAAATATTAACATAATAAATTTTAATTGCTAATAGACTTACCTCGGATATCAGCGGACACGATCGACTATTCGATTACTTTCGTTTTTCCCCGATCCAAATCCGTTTTCTTCGTTTCTTGATCTAAACATAATCAAATTTAACCTTTTTATTCATCAAAACATTCAATTAAGTCCAAAAATACATAAATGGAAAAATTACTATTTTTCCCCTAACATTTTACACTTTTTGCAATTTAGTCCTTTTTGCACAAAACACAAAATACACAAAATTTGCCCTCACTAAGCTAGGGCCGAATGTTCCTTGTCTTCATACTAGTCCACACATTTCATTTATTTCACATTTTAGTCCCCCAAAAATTTAATTTCACAATTTAGCCCTATTTACTCAATTTCACTAAAATTCCAATACAAAACATATTAATCTAAAACATATCTTTCATTATACATTATCAAACATCACAAAACACAATTATTCATCAATGGCATAGCTCAAAATATTCATCAAAATCAAAAATTCAAGCATTGGTCGGATAGTACTCGAAGCAACGATCTCAAAAACATAAAAATTATCAAAAAACCAAACAAAACATACCTTGAATTTGAGCTTCCCAGTAACCGAATGTTCCTAACTTTTTTTCCTATTTCTTTTCTTTGAGTTTCGGCAATCACAAAGATGAACATGGCTTTCTTTTAGTTAAATTTTTAGCATATAATAATTTATTAACCTTTTACTAAAATAACCTTAAAAATAAACAAACAAAACAATATAAATTAAGGTCACTTTTGACCATTACCTTCCACTATCCTTTAAAATAGACTAATTGCCCTTTAAGGACCTCATATTAAAAAGCCATTATCAAATAAACACTTTACACATTAATATGCAAATTTCACATTTTATGCAGTTAGATACCTTTGTTAAATTAAACACACAAACAACAAAATTAATTCACGAAATTTTCACAACATCAAATTTATATATAATAAACACGAAAAATAATATTAAAATATATTTTTTTACTCAGATTTGTGGTCCCAAAACCACTATTCCGATTAGGGTCAAGACCGGGTTGTTACATAAATCCTTGTTAAACCAGACTTAATCATGGCGTATTCCTAAAACTGCCCTTTTGTATACATAATATTATTCTTCGAACCGCCACTCTAGTGTATTCCTGGCTTGGTCCCTCTTGGCACACTGGTTCAATTCCAAGAACCGGCATAACAAATAGACGTTTGTAAGTTCAATGGAACTTACTCAGTCTCAACCAATTTTACCTTTAAATGATGTTATTGAATTCTTTGACTTAAGGATTTTGGACTCCCTTTCAGACTTTGGAAGATATTTTTTTAATTCTTGATGGATAACTAAACGCCAACCTCTGCAATTGACCCCCTTATACACATTCCGCTTGATTGGTGGATCATAGACTTCACATCTTATTGCAGATCCTATTTTACAATCTCTTTGAAGATAGAAGTTGGATACATTTCTTAGAATGATATACATACGAATTCTTGCACTGGCTTTGGTGGCTATTAGAAGGCCAGTCACCATGTATCATTAAGTTGATCCAGACAAGAAGCATATTTCGATGAATCTAATATTTTAGAACATCGAATAGAATACCAAATTAAATCAACGTATAACGTGAGAATTCCTAGGTCTAGCGGACACTTACACTATCCATAATTTCGGATATGCTAGGCTTCTTGTCCTGGTGGGTTATTATGGTGGATCATCAGTCAGGTACACTACTGAGAACTCTTTCAGAAAATGCCTTAAAAGCATACCCAAATCTCATCACAAATGCAGATTGACCACTCGCCACTTAGACGTTACAAAATTTGCCATACAGGTTTTCCAGATGACTTGCCACAAAGGCTCTATTTAATTGGCCACTAAAGCACCACATAAATTATTGTGTTTGGCGATATGAATTTGCCTAAACCTAGCATCGCCTGAGGTTTGCCCATCATCTTCCCTAGGACACGCAGAAATTCTAGTAGATAAATGCGGCTCATTCGTCATTTCCAAAACATGTCATAGCCATGGCCTTTTGATATTTCTGTCATACTAGCCATTTTTTTCGTGTTTACTGTCTAGTCTGTCATCATCAAAGCACCATTGCGGGGTCTATTATCATATCACATATTTTTTTGACACTTTTCTAGAACCCCCTTACCGCCAGCCATACTTTGTCATGCATCATTCAATTAACATAATGGACACATTTACATAGATTTCACTCATACCCATAATAGTGCCATACTTTCCAACACATAATTTCTTATGCATGCTTACCACACATCATCAAATTCATGCAGAACATTATACACTTCATTTACATACTTGTAAATGCTTCACAGAAAATACATACATACATACATACATACAACACCTCATCAACCAAAACTATAGGAAATCAACCATAGAAAGAACCATCATAAAATATCACACAAGAATCAGGTCTAGAGACTCACCTTTACCTCGGCCTTAAGCTTTTATTTTGATCGTCCTTCTCGATCTAGCAGCAACAACTACTTAAAAGATCATGGAATTTCCATTAGAATCCCTATTACAGCTGGTTTACTAATGTTTCAACTATATGCAACCCCTATGCAGGGTCTTCCTTTTACACCCTACTTCTTACATATTTTAACATCTTTACTCTTCAACAATCGTAACATACAGAGCTATAAGACTTACTAGAAGGTTGAATCATCCAATGATTAAACTAAATCTTAGCTCTAGCTTAGCAAAGAAGAAGAGAACATTTAGGTTAGACAGATGGACTAGAACGTCGAGCAGAAAGAAAAAACCATCTCCATAGAACCCCTCCCGGTCCCTCCTAATTTCCCTACCAAATTCGGGGGTAGGTAAAAAAAATCTGGTGAACGTTATTGTTTGACCAATCATGGGGAGGGTCAAATCAATTTAATTGACTCCCAACAAATCTCGTTACACAAACCAACTTGAACAGTGCTCATGCAAATCGAGCGTGCTCTACCTTGGAAATGACTTGCATATATCATGGTCTTAAAAACATTTAAGTCTCCTACAACTTTCTCATACACTTAGTAAGCTCTTCGTGCACAGCCAAAACTCTAAGGTGTACTCTTCCTTAGGCGTACTCTTTCTTGTGCGTACACTTTACGCTAGTATGCTCCAATATTCTAATTTGCCAACAAGCCAACAGGATAGTGTATTATGCTACTACATTGCTCCAAAATAGTTAACATGTATACCTCACTAGTCTTTTTGGATCTGCCATTTTTAAGGTGTGACACTTTCATGATTCAAGATAATAAAAGCATTTATAAATGGTCAAATATAACACATTTACATAATCGAGTTAAGTCATAATCTATCAAACTAAATAATTCACATCTTTGATATAAATCAATATATGAATATGACATTTACCAATTCATTCATTAATACTTGGATAACAAATGAACTATGCATACCATTTGACAAATACCGTGACTTATACTTCATTAGCTATCATCATCAATTATATAGTCACATACATTTATATGCAATTTACATTATGGCATTCATGTTTCATAGTATTTGTATCATTCACCTTGTTTTCATACCTTTCAAACTCGTTTCTGGAGTCTATTGACTCATTCATACTCAATTCGGTCCCCAACACTCGTAACACTCATTTTAATTGATTCAAACAATAAGGTCACATATCATCATACTATTTCATTCTGAAACGATTTATCAAGCTTATCTTTTAAACCCCTATTAACATTGACTCGGACTCGGACCAATATACAAATCATCCAGCCAACACACCAACTAGCATTGAAGTGCATACTGGCACACAAAGTGCATCAATGAATAACCTGGGAAAATCAACTAATACATAGTGCATATTGGTGCATGAGCGCATCCTGGCCCATAAACCCGTACACAATCCAATCCTGTGGCATGTCAACTATATTTGACTCTATCCAACAAGTTAATAAGGTACCAATGTTCAAATCACATTACATAATTCACAATTCATCATTAAACTATCATGTAACATAGTATATTTCACTCAATTTCATACCATTTATCGTATATTAATTAAACCATACTACTTTCAATTCTATTCAATTTAGTCATTGTTTCGATATTCTATATCAAACCAATTCAAAACCATTCAAAACATTCCCATGTACTAACCTTACATACAATCATCCAATTAACACATATATGCAAGCAATTAATCTAACCTGAATTATAAAGTACAAATTGAGGTTTCACACGTCATTTGTCAACGATTTTCACTTTTCCTTTCCCTCTCAGTTGTTTAGTGTTGTTGTTAGCTACGAATAATCATAAAATATATCACACAATCAATTTCTAACCAAATCATAATCAAATAATTAATTTCACATATTTTGTAATTTATTCAATTTAATCCCTAAAGCTGAAACAAGCATAACTTTCAATTTAGGGCTTTAGATTAAAATTCGATTTCATCAAAACTTATTAAGGACCCTATATTTTCTATTCCTTCAAAAAATTCATGAAATTTTTGCATTTTATTCAATTTGGACCCTAATGTACGAAACTAACAATTAAGCGTTACAATTTAGTCCTTTTTCATAAACTAAGCTTAATTTGCAACACCCCTTACTCGTATTCAACTCCGGAATAGGGTATGAGGCATTACTAGAACACTTACACATGTAAACGTATTAAACCGAGTTACAAAATTTCATTCAAATTTAAACTCTTCAAATTTTTAACATGCTTTTGTAATTCTTTACAACATATCCTCAAAATATTATATTCATAACAAATAGGGCCTACGAGACCCGATACTTACTCATGTAATTCAATGCTTCATTTCCATTTTATTCAATTCACAATCTTTCATGTTCACAATTCAAATCAATTTCTCAATCCAATAAATATATATTTCAATACCACAATAATTCTTTTAATTCAAATCATATCACTAGAAACTTCCATTTAATTCATGTACACTTCAATATCGTTAAGTTCAATACTAATACGTATTCACCATTTAACTCAACGTTTATCGATTATACCATTCATTAACACATTTATTAAATTCTTAGTATTACAATGAAAACATCACTTAAGCTTAAATAACAACATCAAATCAACTCATCATCCCCTTTTTCGTCATTTTATTCTTCAAGTATGAACTTAATATTTCATTTCCTTTCCACACCCATTTCCTACGAATATCACACAAAACAATAACATATCATTCAACCATAGTCACAAGCTAGTACATTTAAACATAATTCTTTTTGGAATTAACCACATGATAAACCATTTCAAGTAAGTTTACATAATTTAAACATTACCACCCTTTCCATGATCACAAGCATATTCCCATCTAGGCACTTACCATTTCAATGCATAACTTATAAATTTAATGTGGCATAATTTAGCCACCACTTGGCCAAAGCTTAAGCGTGTACACTACACATGTTAGCCAAATAAACATATAGCGTAAGCATTATAAGTATGGCCAAGTTCAACAGTTATTCATGTATCAAACTGACCAACATGAGTTAATCCATAAACCATTCATGACATTACTTCATACCAAATCATATACCAAATATACCACACTCACATACTATGAAACTTTATTTTCCCATATGAGCTTAAATCATGATCAATAATACGCAAATGTAAGCATCATTTCTATTTTAACGTTTATCAATTATAATCGAGCATATAACCAATTATACACAAATCATTCATATATATAATTAATTTTCCTCTTCCTTCTCTCCATTCCACATCCTTTATGTATAAAACATGCTTAAATGCATTATACATAATTTCACTATTCACTTATATTTAAATTCAAAGTTGTCTATTTGAGTCAGAGCCACTAAATCATTTTTATCCGAAGCTACAGAGCTCCAAATTAAGATACGTTAATTTTCCCAGAAACTAGACTCACATGTATTCTTACCATAAAATTTTCAGAATTTTTGACCCAGCCAATTAGTACAGTTTATTCTTTAAAGTCACCCCTGTTTCACTACTCAACATCTCTAACCTCTCTTCACTAAAAATGAATTATCTCATTGTACAGAATTTGGATGATATTTCCAATTGTTTCCTTTGAAAATAGACTCATTAAGGATTTTAAGCATATAAATTATAAATTTTAATTATTTTTTTACAATTTTTAATTATTTTTCCAAAATCAGAACAGAGGATTCCGAAATTAATCCGACCCTGCCTCACTAAAATTCAAATATCTTAAAATGTATAACTCTTTTGCTTGCTTTGTTTATTTTATGTAAAAATAGATTCCTTAAGCTTTCATTTATTATCTTATTCACTCTCTAATTCAATTTCCACCATTTTTGGTGATTTTTCAAAGTCACGCTATTGTTACTGTCCAAAATTGTTTTGTTACACATCTTACTTTTTTCATAATTTCATTACTTCTTTTCATCTTACTCAAGGGTCGATTAAATATCGAACCCAATATTCATCACGTAACCTTATTTGATTCACATGTATTTTCACTTATCCAATTTCCCCAATGAACACTTCGGAATATTAACTGTTACACGGTGGAATCAGTACTTAGCAACCACCTCATGTTCAAAGGATCCCGGTGGAATCAGCACTTAGCAACCACCTTATAATCAATGATACGGGGAATCAGCACATAGCAACCCCTTTCACAATCAAGGATACGGTGAAATCAGTACTTAGCAACCACCTTATAATCAATGATACGGGGAATCAGCACATAGCAACCCCTTTCACAATCAAGGATACGGTGGAATCAACACTTAGCAACCACCTTATAATCAATGATACAGGGAATCAGCACATAGCAACCCCTTTCATTCAAAGAATCCCGGTCAAATCCGAGTGTTCAATTGGGAACCTTACTTCACAACATTTTACCAAATTTTCCAATTTATTCACATTTTGTAATCTACATCAAATGTTGATTCTATATTCAATCGTATCTCAACAATATATTAAATAAAATTAAAACAATGTATTATTCACATACAAACTTACCATCATGCTTTCAAGGTCAATTCCTCATCTTTCTTGGTTTATAATAACACATTTAACTTATTTAACACTCACATTATTCAATCTAGTCCTAAAATCACACTTTGGAAAAATTACAATTTTGCCCCTAAAGTTTCACAAAATTACAATTTTACCCCAAAGCTCGTAAATTAAACTTCATCCCTTATTCTAATGTATTATGACATGCTGGACATTTTTCCCTTCTATGGCAACATCGAATTCCCACTCTAACACTTACTTATGAACATTAAGTATTTTTACCGATTATGTCATTTTACTCGTTTTCACTTAAAATCGCTTAACAAAAGTTGTTTAACATAATTTCAAGCTTCATATTCTACCATAAAAAATCAAAATAAACACATTTCACCTATGGGTATTTTTTCAAATATAAACCCTAGATTAAATTATTGCTAGAATAAGCTAAATCAAGTTACCGAGACTCCAAAAACGTAAAGAACATTAAAAACGGGGCTTGGAATCACTTACTATGGAGCTTGGAAGCTTGAAAACCCTAGCAATGGCTTCCCCTTGTGAAATTCGGCCAAGGCTTGAAGATGATGACTTTTGGCCTATTTTGTCTTTTTAATACATTTTAATTACCAAATTACCAAAACACCCCTAACTTAAGAATTTCCTATTTCACTTATCTCATGTCCATTGTTGTCCACAATGTAACCAGTGGTCTAATTACCATTTAAGGACCTCCAATTTAAAATTTCATAACAATTGGACACTTCTAACATGTAGAACTCAACTTTTGCACTTTTTACAATTTAGTCCTTTTGGCTAAATTGAGTGCCCAAACGTCGAAATTTTTGAACGGAATTTTCACAAAATCATTCCGTGAAACTTTAGACCATAAAAATATAATAAAAAATAAATTTTTCCTCGTCATATTTGTGGTCCCGAAACCATGTTCCGACTAGGCCAAAGATCGGGCTGTTACATAATTCCTAACAATTTCACACTAATTTCATTCAATTTCTAATAACGGGAACTTTAAAAAACTTTATAAGCTTTACAAATCGGTACATGGACTAGTTAAATCAAGCTCCCATGATTCAATTTACATAAAAATTAAAGAAAAATGGCTAAAGACTTACTTGAAATTGATTGTCGAAAGTTAATACCAAACTTTCCCAACTTCTTCAATGGTGGATGGTGAAGAAACGATGAAGAAGAAGATATTTTCATTTTTTTCCATTATCATTTTATATATATACTAGGTTTAATTTTAATTAAGCTTAATGAATTAACTTAATCATGTTTAATTAAGCTTTCATCTTTAATTAACTTAAACTAATGACATTTAACATCACATCCCACTATCATCTATTTAAAATATGTTTATTTTTCATTTTAGTCCTTTGTATAATTTCTATTTAAGTCCCTAAGCCTTAATTTAATTAAAAATCTATAGAAATTAAAATTTTACAATTTAGTCCCTAAGCCATAATTACTTACAATTTTGGCTAAACCACTTAACCAAATTTCAATTGATCAATATAATAACTTCATAAATATCCTTATTACATATTTATAGACTTGATTTACGAAAACGAGGTCCCAAAATCACATTTTTTGATACCATTGGAAATCAGGTCATTACATTAGCTAAGTTGAAAATGTATAATGATTGGGTATTTATTTTGTGCTTATCTAAGTATTGAAAAAGAAAGAGGTTAAGATGATTGAAATATCAAGAAGGGGAGATTAGGAGTAGTGTCAATTATGGAATATTTGTGTTTAAGTGTTTATTAAAATGTCTAATGCCTTGAGTTTTTTAGAATTGACAAAACGGTATAGGACTTGTGTGTGTTTAATGAGTTGAATGAATTTGAGAAATAAAATAATCAGTAAGTATGTGAATTAGACTAGTAGACAAAGAAGTTGGAAACACATACCAAAAAAAAAAAAAAGACTACTAGACAAGGAAATGAAAAAGTATTATGAATTGTTATGATGTAAGTTTGTTATTCTGTTGATTATATGTATATATATAATAATAATTTGTTGAGAAAATAGTTAAAGTATTGGACCTAACTTGAAATTAGGGGTGAGCAAAATTTGATTCGACTCGAAAAAATCGAAAAAAAATTTGAATTTCGAGTTAAACGAATCGAGTTATTCGAGTTAATCAAGTTATTCGAATCAACTCGAATTTTTTTTTCAAATTTTGAGTTTGAATCGAGTTGAGTTTTCGAATTCGAATAACTCGAATAATTCGAATATCAAACTATAATATTTTACATTTTTACCTTAAACTCCCAATCCTTTTTACTTTTCTCTCAAAACTTTTACTCCTTCCCACTTTCCCCCCAAAACTTTTACTCCCCTCCCCTCCCAACCCCCCAATCTACCCAAAATTCATTTCCCACCAAAATTTTACTCTCCCGTTTACTTTTTCTCAAAATTTTACTCCCAAAAACCCTCAAAACCTTTTATTTTTCCCCAAAATTTTTACTCCCTCCCACTTTTTCCCTAAAACTTTTATTCCCTTCCCATCCCACCTCTCATCTACCCCAAACCCTCCTCCCTCCAATTTTTTTTAATATTTTCCCTCCAAAATTTTACTCCCCCTATTTACTTTCCATCAAACTTTTATTCCCTAAAACTTTTTATTTTCCTCCTAAACTTTTACTTCTCACCCTTTACTCTCAAATAAAAAATCAAAATTATCCAAAAAAAATCACTAAACATAAATAGTAATAATTTTATTTATATCTACTATTTATATTATTAAATTAAATTTCACATTTTATATTATTTATATTATTGAATTATTTAGTCATATTGAATATTTATATTAAAATTGAATTATTAATTATGCCATAAAATATTCGTGTTAAAATTTTATATTGGTATCAATTTCACATTTTATTTTTAAAATAACTTTTATTAAAAAATCATATTTTTACATTTAATATATTTTTTAATTCCAAAATACATATTGACAAGAATCTGAAGATAATTGAAACAACTAAGCAAGCAAAGATGCTAACCAGTATATAAAAAATTAATAAATAAATTATGAGGTGATGAAAGTTAATAAAAAATTTGATTAAGGTGGACAAATTTTATTACGATGGGTGACAGTGGTTATAAGGACTCAAAATTATTTTTTAAAATTTAACTCGAACAAATATATTTGATTCGATTCGATTCGAATTCCATCTCACTCGACTTGATTCGAGAAAACTTCAAATAAAGTTAGGATGATAAAATGAGATTCGAAAACTCGATTAACTCGAAAATTTTCGATTCGATTCGATTCGATCAAATACTCTCCCCTACTTGAAATGTGAAAAAGCATGGATTTTCATTGGGCTTATGCTACCTTTAAGCTTAAATTAATGTGAATTATGAAATGTTAATTAGAAAGGTCTAATGGAAAATGATGAATTTTAAATTTTAGTTGATAAGTAGATGGTTAAATGATTGGTGAGATAGACATTTTATGCGGTTTGAATTAAATAAGAAGAGAAAAAGTAGGAATGACATCTTGAATTTTTACTTATTAAGAATTGAGAGTAAATCATAAAAAGGAAATAAAGGATTTCTAAACAATTATGATTAATATAGACCTTTAAATAAGAGAAAATGATGTTAGTGATTGCTTTTTATAAGAGCGAAAGTTTAGTACAAACATGTTTAACTTTCGTAGCATAGGCTGGTTGCAATTCAACAACAGTGGTGCAAGTTTAAAATTTTTCCAAAAATTGTAAGAATTGAGTTAGAAGTATAGCCATGCATATATAGTTAAAAAGCTTATTGAGTCTAGTTTTTAACAAAAACAAATTAAAGTTGTATTCAAATTTTGAATTAAGAGAAAAAAAATATTTAAGTGAAGGTAGCTCAAAACTGTCTGGCAATAGTCTTGTTTTGACTTTGAAAAATTGATGAACTTTTTGTACTTGCTATTAAATTCTAAAATTTTTATGGGAGAAAATTTATTGAGTCTAGTTTCTAAAACATTAAATGAGTCTTGATTTTTAATTTTATGGAATAATATATAAATAATTTAGTGATAGATATACAATTAGACAATCTTATTTTAAAAAGTTAGGTTGTTTAAAATATTTTGTTTTTATATATATGATTTGAAATGAAAAATAAAATGAGTATTTGAGAATGAATTGAACATAAAAGACATGATATTTATTATTTGGCAATGACATAAGAATCATATTAATTGTTACTATGGAATAAGGAAGCAAAATATAAATAAATTATTATTAATTTTGTATAAATGAGATTGAGTCAAAAGTATAGAAATATTGAAGTTCAGCTTTGTTAGGGGATTTTTTTTATTAAGTTGAATACAAAATTAATTTAAATTTAAGAATATTTGTGAATAAGACAAGACTTGTGATAATACTTGAAATTTGAGTAAGAAGAGGTTACATTTTGTCAAGCTTAACTGTAAATATTGAAATTTTGTTGTGTTATGTTTTAAGTGTTGGATATAAGAAAGTAGAAATAAACCTAACTAAGCTTTAAATTTAGTTGCAATAATAAATGGCTAAATTCTTAGTAATAAAGAGGATTAATGAAATAATTGGTATATAGGAAAAATTGGTTGTGATATGTGAAAAATAAATAAATAAAATTCAAAATGTCCATTTTAATGAAAATGCTAAGACCAAGTTGTTATTAAATGAGTCACTACATTTTATTTTGATTCATGAAAGAAAGATAATGAAATAAGGACTTTTAATGAAGTTTGAATGTTGAGTAGAGAATATAGATTGTGAATGACAAATGAATTGTTGAGATATACTTTTTGATATTATTGATTTGATAACAAATGGTACATATATGTATGTGTTCTTTGTATCTTAAATAGATGTGGATAATGATATCATGAATGGAATGAATGTATGTTATATTAATTGAGATTTATAAATGATATGGGAAATTGTTGTTAACCCTAGTATTTTGGTGGTTCTTAGTCGTGATGTATTTGACATGCCAGTAGTAATAGATAATGCGTTTGGTTCAAGATATGATGTTTATGGATTATATTATGGCACTTCAATGTTTAGCACTTCGATTCATTTCATTTTGGAGTGGAGGTTAGAGAATTTTGGTGAGTATATCGGAGTGGTAGATGATTATATTCTGTACATTCAATGTATGAATCACCAAAGGTTACTAAGGATTGTCAATAAAATTTGAATAGAAACATTATGCTATACTTCCATAATGAATTGTTTTGATATATGTGTGTAATGTTGAATTATAATATGGAAGTTGTGTAAATAAATCAATTATGCTTTAAACGGTGAGAGTGATCTTTTTTCCTATTATAAGTTGGTGCATACTATTTGATTATACCATATTTTAGTAATTCATAAACCTTGTAAAAATGTATGTTTATTCGCACTTGAGTCCTACTAATCATAAGGGTAGTATTAGCGTGTTGGTTTTTTTTCCACGGGTAGGTTGGAGATTAGATGCGAAGAGATGGTCACTGAAGTTCTACATCGAGCTAAGTCACATCACACAAAAGTGTAAACGTGTTTGAATCATTTATATTGTATAAGTCAATGTCAGTGAGGCATGTACGTAGGATATTACTATGTTTTTTAATTTTAATATGTTTGTATAAGTGACTTTTGTAATTCATGTGATGCCATCATCTATTGATTATTGAAATGAATTGTATGAATTTACAAATTTGTTTTTATTGACTGTCATCACTAAAACATGTTTCTTTAAGTCTATACATGTGTTCAAAAAAAGATGCAAGTGCCTTTGGACATCGAGTGTAACATCATTTATCTAGAATCGTTGATGGTCTAGGTAAGGAGTGTTACAAACTGTATTAAGAATTGATTTAACATCTTTTCTATAACCATTAAACAAAACAATACTAGAGACTTGTTGAGAAATGACTTTGGTGGAAGTTGGATTTGCAGTGGTAAATTCAATTAGTTTAGTAGTTTAGTGTTAATTTCAATGAATTCAGTCATGTTGGTAATTCTTGAATTGATTAGTGTTGGAAAAAAATGTAATTTTTGGAAACTTTGAGGTATATTCTTGATTGGTAAAGGTGGAAAGTTGAATCATAAAATTATGGTTTTATACTCTACTCCATGAGACTTTACAACGGCATATCATATGCTCAAAATGGTTAAGTGATGAATGAGAAATTGATACTCAACGTAAGCTACTTGTGAATTATGTTGAGAAAAAATGAATAACTTAGTTCCCACATTGGTTAAATACCAAGTATGAAATATGTATATATATGAAAGATCTCACTTAAAATGTTATTGAATGACGAAGCTTGAAATCTTGCCTTACGCGCAGGGGTGCAGGTCCAAACCCGTCGAGGTTGGGGGAGCACTCGCATGACATGGGCGACTCAAAATGTCTAGATCGGTCGAGCCCAAAACGGGCTTGTGGATATTTTAGCCCAATATGTATTTTATTTTTCTTAGTATATATTATATAGAATTTGTATTAAAAGGAAAAATATCTCGATTTGATTTTATTGGGATTGATTTTCAATTTGATTTGATTTATTCAAATTGATTTAAAGGCTCCTTTAATGAAAAGATTTGTATATTTATTCATGGAAATTTCCAAAATCCCTCCATATTGAATGCCTATAAAAGCTTAAAGAATACTGCAGAATTCTTTAGAGAAACAGAGACACACTACGAATTTTTCACTCTCAAAAATTTTTTTCCTCTCCAAATTTTCAAACGTTTCAGTGATAGAAGAAGCCAAGGTTTGTACATTAATCATTGCAGAAGTGCTACTACTTCGATCAATTTATTATTGTATCCTGGGAGACAGTCGACCAATGTTTCTTCAAGCACCATAAGAGCGGTCGAATTTGTCTTAAGGAAACAGTGAAAACAAGCCTCAACATCTAGTAAAACTGGATTCCCTTTATTCAATTTTTAGTTTTCCAAAATCTTATTTATTTTAATTGTTCTGATGTTTTAAATAAATATAAATATTTAATTTGTTTTATTTAAATATGGTGTTTTTATATAAATATAAATATTTGTTTATATAAATATTTTCTTATATTAAATTGTATTATTTGTATATATAATTATTTATATTTATATATATTCGTTTGCTAACGTGTTTTGTCCAACAATTAAATTGATACTTTATTTATTAGTGTGAAGTATCAAACTCAACAAAAAAATTTAATCACTTTGGTTCTCCTTAAGGTACGTTCCTTGGAGTACTCATCAAAGTATTTCATTGTAAACAAAATACCTCCATATTGAATGCCTATAAAAGCTTAAAGAATACTGCAGAATTCTTTAGAGAAACAGAGACACACAACGAATTTTTCACTCTCAAAAAAATTTTTTCCTCTCCAAATTTTCAAACGTTCTAGTGATAGAAGAAGCCAAGGTTTGTTCATTAATCACTGCAGAAGCGCTACTACTTCGATCAATTTATTGTTGTATCCTGGGAGACAGTCGACCAATGTTTCTTCAAGCACCATAAGAGCGGTCGAATCTGTCTTAAGGAAACAGTGAAACAAGCCTCAACATCTAGTAAAACTGGATTCCCTTTATTCAATTTTTAGTTTTCCAAAATCTTATTTATTTTAATTGTTCTGATGTTTTAAATAAATATAAATATTTAATTTGTTTTATTTAAATATGGTGTTTTTATATAAATATAAATATTTGTTTATATAAATATTTTCTTATATTAAATTGTATTATTTGTATATATAATTATTTATATTTATATATATTCGTTTGCTAACGTGTTTTGTCCAACAATTAAATTGATACTTTATTTATTAGTGTGAAGTATCAAACTCAACAAAAAAATTTAATCACTTTGGTTCTCCTTAAGGTAAGTTCCTTGGAGTACTCATCAAAGTATTTCATTGTAAACAAAATCTACACTATAACTTGGCATCGTACGCTTGTGATTGATATAATTTAAAGTTTTACATATTTTAATAGACATAGAACAAGTTGATCTAGTTTTTGATGTCGTTGTTAGGTAGAATTGTACTTAAATTTTTTTTTATATATCTTTGAAATTTAATGAGTTTTTCAAAGGCACAAGTTAGTTAAGTGAATATGGATCAAAGAAAGTGGAATTAATTGGCACATTGTTTGCTTTTAGTACTAATTCTTGACTCTTGCATGCTAGTTCTTGATTTAGTAGTTTTGATCTTATGATTTTGTTAGAATTGCTTCTGTTGATATAACCTAGTTTTTATTTGTTGGATTGGCTTGCTTGAAATTGTGGATACTTGGTATTGGTTGTGGATATTGTCCTGTAGTTTTTCTCACAAGTTCGTTTATGTTACATGCATGTAGGAAAAATAAGATAATACTGCCTTTAGATTTGGAAATTGAACGAATTCTTGAAGCTCTTAAGAAGTCCAAACAAGTGGTGGAGCCTTATCGACTCGAGTGTATACAGATGGAGAATCATAGAGGTACCAATTCAATCAAACCAAGCTCATAAAAGTTTAAGAGACTATGCCATGCCCACTCTAGATGTGTGTGATAAATTAACAAATCAATTTCTAGCTAAATACTTTCCTCTAAAAAGGATAGTTAAGTTTAAGATGGATATCACCCATTTTTAACCATTTGAGATCTCGATACTTCTATTTCCAAAACTATCAATTTTAGAATCAATACACTTGTACATTGTTTAATTTTTCAAATAACTAAAATTATTAAACCAAGCTTCAATAATACTATAATACTCTCGTAATTTAAGTGAAGCTTTCATAAAAAAAAAATCTTATCATGTATTAATCCCTTCGAATATATTTTGATTATTTATCTATTATTAATCTAATAGTGCTCTAAAATACTTAATTTAGATTAATTAATTCATATATGTATTATTTATAAATGTAATTTTAACTTTAAAAAAGCTACCTCTTTCATCATAATAGCAAAATAGAGACAAAATTTAAAAGAATAATAGGTAAAGATAAGAAAAACCAGAAACATTTTAAATTATAATTTCTAACATTGCAAACATAAAACACCTAAGACAAAACACGGGCACCATTCTCAGTCATCCCAAAACTTCGCCCGTCAAGCCCTAAAAATGGCGAATGTTAATTTTGAATTTGCCACCATCTTTCAACTGTAATAATGTATTCAGCCTACAATCGAACATTAGCTACTTTTTTATGACCAAAGAAACCACCAACGGCGAGATCTGGCGGAAGCACTGCTCGAACTACTTCTGGGTGTTACAGTGATCCTCTCAGCATTTGCGGCTGCCCATTTGCTGAAATCAGGCGAAGAAACAAGTTCTTCGACAGCCCTTTTTGTGGAGTCTCTGGTGAACTTCTCCCACTCACCTTTAGAAAAATTTCTCCTCTCTGGTGTGTTGTGAAAGGTGGATGGGAAAGAGTCTGTATCTGACAGCTGACTCGGAGATGTCTTGGTAGTTCCTGAAGGAGGGGCCGTGAAAGAGACATGAGTTGTTTTCCTTAATTGGTCAATTGACAAACAACTAACTTTTCTTAGGTTGTATATAAATAGAAGGATCAAAATCCGGGAGCAAACCTAGAAGAGAAGTATTGCAAGAAGCAAGGGGTAAATGCTTAGACCGTCGATTAAGGAAATTAGAGTCTTCAGGCTTCCTGTACGTATATTCGTCATGAGAATATAGATCTAGTGATAAATCAGGAATTTGAGTGTTTCTTCCAATGACTTTGGCTAACTTGAACAGCTTCCTGCAGAAGTAATCCACATAATGTTATGCAATAAAATCTAGTGCGATGAAAAAGGAACAATGTCAAGGATGAAACCAAAGCATAAATTTATACTTGTACACACGGCGCAGGAATCTCAATCGAGTGACTTTACACAAAACTGATGAGAGCATTATTCCAGATAAAAATGCCTCTACTGCAAGGATGGGATCCATAGAACTCTGCAAACAGAGTAAATTATAGTTTTAACAAAGAATGAAAATACATTTAGCCATGGGTCGGGGATATTTTCATTGAGTTTGAGAAATTAGAGAGATTTGTGAAGAGGTACAACCTGAAGCATCATGATAGCAGCCACTATCCGGATGGTCCAAGCAACAAAGTAAGATGTGCTTATGTCAATTGATCCATCTTCGGTGAGGACAAGTTTGCGAACAACCCAGAAACCCAACCAAGCTCCAGCCAGAACAAGAAAGCCCAAGAGAAACATAGCCAACTGAAATTTAAACATAAAAAGCAGTTCTCTGTATTATCAGGAAATATTTGCAAAGCTTCTCAGCAGCTACCACATCCATTTATAAAAGTTCAAACCACTGAGCCATAAATACATGTCACACATGTAACATTTAGCTGCAACCAATATGTAGTTAAAAAGAAGATAAGAAAAATGCCCGTATTTGAATCTGGAACCAAGTGAAATAAAGAGTGCAAGTAGAGAAACTCTAGTCTCAATACTAGAATGAAGGTATAAATCTAAGCCAATTTGCAAATCAAGTATTTAATTCAGAAATTTTTGCATTTTTTGGGGGTTTAAAATAATACATGGATTGTTTGGTTACTTTAGAACACCTATATGCAATGATAAAATATTGACTACAACTGGAAGGGGAACAAAGGAAGAGGAGACAATAGCTAGATTTCAAACAGTTCACACAACCATTAAATATTAAACACCATAATTTTCTAGAGACAGGAAGTATTCAATATAAAGAAACCCCGTAACAGAATAGAACTTTAGTAATTCTACATCGATTTTACCATTTCATTTTACATAATGACATCATATGGAAAACAGTTTGATTTGACAGCCAAAATCCATAAGATCTTTCATCATTCATGGTTCACTCGCTACCCTATCAAATTTACAGTGTCGCATCCAACATGAACAAAGTAATTGATAACAATAATATTTAGAGACTGAAAAATCCTAGTGGTTACGCTCTATGATATAGAGAAACATAGAGCAAGTGAACAAAAAAATTTGCAGGAGACTTACATACAGGATTATACATGTCTTCAGTGATTCCCATTTCTGAAAGTATTGATTGCACCAACTGTGGTATATAGCGGAGAAGTATAGATCCCAAACCAAGCTAAAACAATGACAATACCATACGTGAGAAGAATTAACAGAAGACATAGGCATAAACACATACGCATGCATATGGAAATGTGCACATAAACACACACAGACACACAATAAAGTGGCAGCAAAAGGAGATCATCTCATCTGCACAGTTTATACTCACCATAGATGAATATATAACAATAGCAAGTGAGCTCTTCCGACCAGTTGGGAGAAGCTTCATTCCCTATTAAACATAAGAATATTAATCATAACAGAGATTGATAGCTGAACAGACAACAGCAGTGAGCACAAGTCGAGGAACTTTCAAGTAATTCATCAATCACAGTATTTACCTGAAACAGGACTATTAATACCACAAGGATAACCCCAATTGCAATTGCACCACCATAGTAAAATACTAATGATTGGCTTAGTGTATATGCCACACTCCACAACACAATACCCAGTGCTAAAAAAACTATACGATATTGGAAAAATTCTGCAAAAAAGACGAACAGGTAAATGAACAAAGAACAGGGTACATAAACAAGTTTCAATTGTCAAGACATAAAGCAACACAGATAGAAGGATCACAAATATACCCTCTTCAATTGACACTTCAACGGTCTGTGTAGAAGAACTGGTCATTCGTATATCTAAGAGCTTGCGATCAAAAGGAGACATCGATTTAGCCCATAATCTGTTTGAAACCTTCTCCCACTTGCCTTGAGGGCACATCCCTATCCCAAGTGAAGCATTCCTGCAAAAACAAAGATATCAGTCAGAAATAAGGTTCAAATTTTGCAGTTTTCAACAGATAGAAACCTTCTAAGCCTGTTCTTTTAAAGAGTTTATCACTGAATTCAACCAAGTAGTTATGTGAAACCATATACCTGTGGAAGCAAACTTCAACATTAGGTCTGCGTAGGGTGGAATTCCCTTGTGAAACCTTCAGCTTGACTGAATGAGCAAATTTCATGAGATTCCTAAACCTAGGCAAACCATCAACGTGAACTCTTTCGCAAACAACTTTAGTTCCAGGCTTTAAACCAGGGGACTTCTCCACTTGTACGCCAGGAGTTAACTGCAACGTCTTATTAAACTCCCCAACAACTGCAAACATAAAACAACATGATACAATCAAAATTTAAGGACTTCCCACTACTAAGACATTATTACGAGCAATTACAAGAAATATGATAAGCACAGACAACCCAACCAACTAAAGCTATATGAACATTTGATTCCTTATCCATCTAATTTCATCAAGATTTAACTCTTTAACCACTAAAAGGCAAAAAGAAAACCCTAATTCATAGAATTCAGAGAGTTAAGATAAACATGCAAGAAGTAAGAAAGAAAAAGAAGGCAGAGAGTACCCAAAGAAAGTTTCTGGGCAGATGCAAAGGAGGAAAAACTTGAAAGAAGGAAGAAGATAAGGCAGAGAAGCAAAGCAGAGGGGAGGTCCCGTTTCCTGGTACCCATTGTTGAGTCGGACTTGAGAAATTGAGGAAAGCATGCATAGGCAGGACTTTGAAAATACAGTCGGAGTCGGAACCGGTCGTTTTGGTGTCTGCTCGATGGCTTTCTTGTCTTTGGTGGTGCCTTTTTAGCTCTTTTATTAGTAGCGTCGTTTTGGTCTTTTTTCACTCCAACACCAAACTTAGAACCCACTGTAACGGACCCAACTTCCAAAACACCGAAAATTAAGAGACATAGATGATAGCTTAAAGCATTCACAACATCATAGTCATAGTCCATGCTTTTGTAACATCTTACCCATTCTTTGATTGTTCACTGGCATTCAACATCAACAATTCATTAATTTAACTTAGCTAATTTACCTGGTGTTGTTGTTGAGTTTCAATTGGTACCTTCTGATATAAAGTGCTTTCTGGACACTGATATCAGTTGCCCAAACTTTGCAAAGGTAACAATAATAGTTCTGTAATATGGCTTAGTTAGCAGCTCGAGTTATCTAAACAGAGTCTAAAACACAAGTAAAAACTAAAAACATAACTTCATTTCTCAAACCTCAAACTCAATGTTTAAAACAAAACAAAAAAAAGTACACACACTCAAATCCAGCCAAAAACCAAGCAACCCGTCATTCCCTCATCTACAATACACATCAAGAGTCAAGAAATTGCTTAAATTTTCAAGTACCTATTTTCACTTGAGTCTGTCTTGATCTTTGTTTTGTTTCTCCATTTTTGATGCAGACGTGAGGAGGAGAACGAAGGACTAAGCAAGGATTAGAAGTTAGATCTTAGATTCATGAGATTTTTATGGGAGAAAGTTTTATGGAATAGGGAGTTTTGGGGGTAAGAAAGAGAGTTTTCTAACTTTCTGTTTCGGACAGAACGAAAAAATGAAACAAAAACAAATGCTGGAAAAAAATAGAAGGTTATAATTTGGGAATCAAGCCCGCTTTCTAAACAGGGTGTGGAAGATTTTTTCGGCCTGACCCGGCTCCTTCTGAATTTGTTTAGATATCCTTTTATTGTTATTTGCTATTATTTTGTTATTATTTGCTGTATTTTTTATTCATTCATCTAAGCTCGAAAGCTGTTTGAAAAGTGAGAGTGTTTTGGTAAAATACAGGCTTAAAAAATTAGATTAGATAAAAAAATAGATATTGGGTAAGATTTTTTTGACCTGTCAGGCTTGGCTCGAATATACCTAAATGTTTTTTGTACTGCTATTTTGTTGTTGTTTGTTGCTATTTTGATGATATTTTACTCTCATTTTATTATTATATTGGTACTATTTTATTGTTATTATTTGAATATTATATTAGTGTTATTTAAATATAAAGATTTTTTAAATATATTTTCAATGTTTGAGAAAAAAATTATTTTAATATTTTTAGTGTGTTTAATGTATTATATTTTTAATATTTATTTTTATATAAAAATAATACATAAAAAAATTAATACAAATAGATCGGATCGAGTTTAAGTAAAATTTTAAGTGTGATTTTTAAGTTAAGTTAGACTCAAATTTAGAAAACAAACTTAAAATTTTAGATTAGTTCCGCCGGACCCATGTTTGGGTATAATCGTGATGGGGGCCATGATGTTTTTTATGGGTTTGGCCTAAGTTTGGGGATTTGGGTATTTGAGTGGGAATGGGTAGGTAGATTATGGGTGGGTGGCTGATGGTATTTGGACTTTGGGTTGATTTTGTGTTTAAACATAGTTTTCATTTAATATTTTTATGGTTTACTTGATTATGAGTTATATTTGTTAGTTATTTTAATGGGTTATTTAATGATTACTTATATTTGTTTATTATTTTGGTTTGGTTATTTGATTGTTATTTTTTATATTATTAATAATTATAGTTATGAAATTATGATTATTGTATAACTAATCATAAAATATGCCATCATGTATTTAAAATTTTTTATATTTAATTTTAGTTAAAAGTTTAATATAAAAAATAATTAAAAGGTTTAATTTATTAAAAACCTTATGGATTATTATTTTTATATTTTCGTTTTCTATCTTGAAATTTAAGTTAAAGGTTTAAATTTTTTATAATTTAATTTTATTTAAAGGTTTAATATAAAAAAATTGTTCAAGGTTTAATTTATTAAAAAATTATGCATTATAATTTGAGGTAGATTTAATTTAAAGGGTGCATCAAGCGAAGATATAGGATGGCATTTTAGATTTCTTATGCCAAATATGAAAGGAAACATGTAAACTACGTGGAAAAGTTAAAAGGAGGAATAACACGATTTAAAATTTCCATTGCTTATAAAACCAACAATGTTGCACAATGCCCAAATGTAACTAATATATGATATTTTGTATGTTTTTTTAAATTTTATAATTTTAAATTTATCAATAAATATTATATAATAATATAAATGTGTGAATCATTAACATTTTTATTTTCTTTATAAGAATCACCAGAAGAAATAATATGATCAACCTTTTAAGAAAGCAAAGCAAAAAAAGTTGACAATAAAAGGAAATAGATGAATTTTTAACCCGATTAAGAGAAGATGATGACTATAAGGGATTTGATGATAAGGATTCTACTATTAAACAAGCTATTTAGGACAGTCTCTAACCACAACACGAATGAAATAGGAGGCAAGAATTCAAAAGAAGTAAAGGTCGTTGGAGTAACATTATGATGAAGGATAAACTCCTCAATGGTCTATTGCATAATAATTTGGAGAAAGAATAAGAAAATATTGTCCAAGTGAGTTCGAGTTTGCTTTAAAAAGAGCTATACCCGAATTAGCCAAAAGTAAGAGCTCAAGCAACCAAAAGTGACTATATTTTAAAGACTCTAAGAAAGAAGTTGGGTGAATCATTATATAAATTTTTTATATAAGAGTGACTTCCTTTTCAATTAACAAGTTCTCCTTGGTTATATAACTTAATTGAAGTGGTGGGAGAAGTTGGGATGATTATCATCTAATGATATTATTATGAATTATGTTTAGGTTATTATCTAAATCCACAATTTCAATTTGGGGTAGAGCATTCTATGAATATATTACGTGAAACATTAGAAGGTACAAAATATGTAATTGAAAGATTGGAACCTTGTATAGATACTCAAATAAGAATGATTAACCATGTTAGATTCAAATACTTTTATATATAATTTAGTTATATATTTTGAAATGGATTTATTTATTTCTTTTTTATTCTATCTTTTATTAGAGTAATTGTTCTTTTTTGGAGAGAAAGAAGAGATATTTATCACTCCACAAGCATAAAAAGCCTAAAAGTAAGTGAATCCGGGTAAATTAATAATTAATTCATTTAATTTTTTTGTTAAGGGTTTAATCATTTATTTTAATTTATATTATTTAATTATATTGTAAATTTCAAACTTATTTTAAAATTTAATAATATTATGTAGCTAAAGTACTTAGTTAAACTGTCACACCTCAAAATAGGGCCTAGGTGTTTTAGGGGTATTTTAAGAATTTTAGCCTTAGAATGTTCGAAATTTTGTGACATGGCATATCGGTAATGTTTTCAATTATGGTTTTTAGAAAATTAAATCAATTTCTGAAAATGAGTTTTAAATACCTTTAATTTTGAAGTTAGGGCTGATTTGTAAAAAAGTCAAAATTCAGAGTTTTTTATGAAGCAATTTAACCATATTTTAAAATTCAAGCTAAAAAACCTCTCTTCTCCAGGTTATTTCATGTACAAACTACCCAAAGTTTGTGTTTGCCATCCCTTGATTCTCTCATACTATTTCAATCAATTTTGAACTCTAAATCCTAGTTCGTTTTCATTTCTATCATCTCCCAAGTTATAGACCTCTATAAAAACCAAGAAAAGCACCCAAAACACTATAGCTTCCTCCATTGTCAAGCTTGTGGGTTTTTCGGGTTTTCAATCAAACACATTGATTTTATTTATCTAAGGTAACGATTCAATTCCTTATGAGTTTTTAATGTTATCTAGTCTTTAAAACTAAGTTTTTAGCCGTTAAAACACATGTTTTAAATAAAAGCCGAAAATTGGGTCGTTAATGGTGGATTTTGGGATTTTGCATAAAAACGTGGTTTCAAAGTGTTTTTAAATTAGTTTTAACATGATTATAAGGTTTCTAAACTTACTTTAAAGTTTCGTTAAATATTTCTTGAATTTTAATAAATTTTTAGAAAATAGCCATAAAACATATCGAAAAAGTAGATATCATGAATTGAGTAGTTTTTTTGTAGTTTAAAGGTTGAGAATTAGTTGTAGGCGAATTATAAGATGAACGAAATTGATTATAGGTGAAAAGATTGAGTATAGATCGAGATATTAAAAATTAAAGTTTGCAATGTTATAAGTTTCGATTACATGAGAACTTAGTTTAGGCTTATGTTTTATATGATTGTAATGAGTCATTGGCTAATTTTTGGATGTATTGTTGTGTGACTTTGTTATGTTGAAGTTCCAGATTTGATAGAACTTTCTACGAGTAGAGATAAAAGGCAAGGAAAAGCTAGTTTGAGCTTTCGGCTTTTCGGCGAAAGCGTAATTGGTGAGTGTTTGGAATAATTGCTTGTGGACATGATTCAATATGTTATTTGGGAATTTGGTAGTAGCCTAAGACCCTACTCTAAATTCCGAGTGTAAGCTTTCTCATACCTCTATTATCTTGTGAGCAATGTGCTTATGTGTTTGTGAATATGTGAATTGAGATGAGATGCTATAACATGTGATATGTGGTTTTGTTAACCGTTGTGAAAGTGCAAATGTGTACATGATGTGTATATGTTAAATGTTAGTGACAGTGTTTTGCTAAAGATACAAATATGCAGTGATAGTGCAGGGATAATCAATAAGTGATATGTGTTTGATTTCGGATATTTTGGCCTTGTGATCTTGAAACCGTTGGGTATAGTTGGCAATCCATAGGATTGTGAGTACTCACGTATATGTGCAGTGATTTTAGGCGTTGAGTCCTTGGGGCATGTTGGAGGGATAAGGGAATGTGAGCTAATATCCATTCAACAGAACATGTGAGGGGAAATAAGAAGAGTGTTAGCTTTATGCTTCACTTTTGGGACATGTTTGACTATATGAGTCTATGTTTGGTGTGTTGGAGACCCGTGTATCCGATGAGTGATTATAGAGCTCACTTTTATGTTTCATAGCTCAAGTCCCAAATTATCTTAAATTATGAATATGTGTGTTTATGTGACATGTGACATGTGTTTATGTGACATGTGACCATTATGCAATTTATCTATAAGGATGTTTTTGAGTATTGTGACATAAGCTTAAATGTTATGTGATTATATGAGTATTGTGATATATGTTTGTATGTTAGGTTATTATATATGTAATATGATATATGCTTGAAAGTGAATATGTTTACCATGTAAAAGGACTAGAAAATAATGCACGAGTAAGTATATTATAACACTAAAATTGGAACTGCTGAGGTTGTGCTATATGGTTGTTTCGTTGATGCTTGATGAATTGTTTGCATGGTAGTTATTCTAGGCAATCACTGAGCTTGTTAAATTCACCTACTCCCTTCTTAAACTTTGCAGATTAGTTACGTGTCGGTGTGAGCGGTGTCGCTTTCTGAGGGGTGATCCAAGCAAGTCCATTTTCGTTATTCGTAAGTGTTTATTATTTGATTATGTTTTGGGAATAAGGTAATGTGATCATCTTTGTCCTAATATTGGATATGATATTTTGAGTTGTCTCCATGATTTAATTGTTCTTAGGATTTTGAGATTTGTTTCGTAATATGTTGGCTATTGCCCGAATTTGCTTTTGATGTTTGAAACTATTATTATGGTCGTTTCGGTGTTTATTTGATGATGATATGATAGCATGTTGAACTCATACAAGTTGGAATGACTTATATGCTTAAAAATGTTGTATTTTTCGAGTATGGAGCAAAGGTATCGATATTTGTGTTTTAAAAATGACATCTCTGTGTTTTGAGATGTGCAGGAAGTCAGTCTTGCTAATTGGTATCGATACCTTGGCCCGAGTATCGATACTCGGGGGAAAAATTATCGATACTTGCTTAGTGGTACCGATATTTTTTTATATTTGGGTTTTTAATCGAGAAATAGAATGCAGGTGGTATCAATACCACTTAAAGAAATACCCCAGTGTCAGTATCGATACCTACGGACATGTTTTGGGAGTCTTGCTAAATAGACCTTATGCATGTTTAAAATTGTTTATAAGACTAATTATTGTAAATTTAGCATGTAGCAATGGTAACTATCTTGAATACTTGACTAAAAACCTATACGAAAAATAAAATGATGGACGTTTTGTCTACAATGAGCTTTTTGTTTGATGTATGTGACATGAGACGGTGGAGTGACATCCCGTATTCGGGCTTGATGACCAAGCCAGGTATAAGGTGTTACACAAACAACTTCTGCATCAAGCTGTGAATCAAATTGGAGCACATCAAGCAATAGGTTGAAGTTTCAAAGACTTGAGAAACTAGTATTTACTCATTACAATATGAGACTTAAGGTGAGACATCTAAAAAGAATGAGCATTGATGAGATAAATTCTAGCTTTAATCTTATTAGCCTTAACCATATCTTTAAAGATGATGATCCACTATCTAAATGGTTGTAAGAGAAAGAAAATCCTCTACTAGATGGTGAAAATGTCTGTTTGTTTCCTATGGATTCTGATGATGAAATGAATATTGAACAAGTTCAATCTCAGGAGCAAGACAAGTCTTATTATAGCTCAAGATGGTGGCAATGGTAATGTTGGTGCTAGTTCTTGTTTCAATAGTGGTAATAGGGTGAAAGTAGGCCATTTAGTTCATTTAAAAGAGAATTTGGACTTGGTACCACTTCTAGGCATTTTCGTAATGGGTCAAAGTTTGAAAGAAATGTGCCACATGGTTACTATTATCCACATTCATCTTCTAGTACTTAAGGTACCAATTATCCATCAAAGCGACCTCCATTTTCTCAACCTCCTCGGGGTTATTTTCAGCCACATGGTTACTATCCACCATTTCCTACTTATGGCATGTGCTATCAACCTTTAATGTGTCTCCCATTTGTACATTATATGTATCTTCAACCTCAAGTATTCTCACCTCCTCCTCTTCAGGTGTAAATCAATGAGGAAAAAGCTGGTTTTTATGGGTATATTTTTGGAAAAAAGACCACAAGAATTTGGTCAATGTGGCTCTCAAATTGGGGGTGAATGATTTGATCCCACTCGCCAATCCACTATGTGGTGAAATTAAGTTGTGTCACTATGTGCAAACTATTAATTTGGGGGTTAATTGGAACATTGTTTTCTTTTACTAGTTAGTAGTAATTCCTGACTCTTGTGTGCTAGTTCTTGATTTATTAGTTTTGATATTTCGATTTTGTTAAAATTGCTCAACTGTTGATAGAACTTAGTTTTTATTTGTTGGATTGTCTTACTTGAAATTTTGGACAAATGGTATTGGTTATGGATATTGTTCTGTGGTTTTTCATGCAAGTTCATTAATGTTGTACACATAGGATAGATAAGGTAGTATTCCCTTTTGATTTGGAAATGGAATGAACTGTTAATGCTCTTAAAAATTCTAAACAAGCGTGGAGCCTTGTTAATTTGAGTGCACAGAGATGGAGAATCATAGCCCTAAAGAGGTACCAATTCAATCGAACCAATCTTGTAAGAGTTTAAGAGACTATGCTATGCCCACTTTCAATAAGGTCTAAGGAATTATTGGACATTTGACGATAACAATAAAAATTTTTGAAATTAAGCCAGCTATTTTGCAAATGTTACAATCGACAATTCAATTTAGAGGAACATTGTTTGAGGATTGGAACCAACACCTTAAGAAATTTTAACCTTATGTGACACCTTCAAACTGAATGTAGTATTAAATGAGGAGATAAATTTAGGTTGTCCCATTTTTTCTTCAAGTGAGGGAGCATTTAAATAGTTAGACGCTAAACTACTTATATGCATTACTTCATGAGATGAATTAACAAATTGGTTTCTAGCTAAATACTTTCCTCTAAAAAAGATCGTTAAGTTTAAGATGATATCACTAATTTTAAGCAATTTGATGATGAAACCCTATACAAAGCTTGATAAAGATATAATTTGTTACTAAAGAAGTTTTCATATCTTGGTATTCCTGATTGGCTTCATTTATAAACCTTTTACGATGGACTTGAGGGTAGTCACACTAGAGGAGCTTTTATGGCTAAGGTATACCACAAGGCTTGTTAAATACTTAAGGACATAGCATCTAGCATGTATATGTGTCATCCAATCAATTTGTGCATAGATTGAAAGCCTTGACGGTAAATGCAATGTAAGAAGATCCTTAAAATAATGTTTACTATTTTTTTCAATAATTACAAGTATACAGTATCGATAATGAAAAGATATATTAGCTTTCTAAAAGATATATTAACTTCATAAACAAAATTAAACAATTGCTATATAATTAAATTTTTTTGTATCAATATATAATTGAATAGCTTAAGGATATAATAAATCTCTATTGCTATACATTTAAAACACCAATAAATAAAAGTACATACACATTCGATAAAAAAAAGAGTAGCAATTAATTTCTCTTAAATATCAATTATTGAAAGTTGACCAAAAGTTAAACATTTCATTCTTCTCAAAAGCATGCATCTAAAAAGAAATAACAATAGAGGGTTGCCAAGTTGCAAAAGAAATTAAGCAACACAAATTCATGTTAATTTGGGATCATTTATGCGAACTGATAAATATTGTAAATCAGGATCTTGAATGTGAAAAATAAAAAAAAAGTTAAAAGAGTTTTAAACCCTTAGATATGGAGTCTTCAAATCTGGTTAAGATGTATATAAATGGTGAATGACAATCCCTTGAACCAAATGACAACGATATTAATTTTAATTTAAAAAGACAGAAGAGAAAGAGAAGAAGTTTTACCATCCGTCAAGGAAGTCGGTTTACTATTGTTGCCTTGGTGGAGGTGCGACGTACTATGGTAGTGGGTAATCTATCGTATTTATGTACATCAAATTAAGTTCTTTTTACTCTTAAAGAGCTTGTTTTTAAGCGTTTTATGAAGTTTTTTTTGTTACTTACTAGATTTTATGTTAAAAGTTAGTTTTCTTATGTTTCTTTTACTTTTGATATCCAAATTGGCAAAATTATGCCATTGAAATTCTAACGATTAGTTTTAGCTTATATAGTGAGTGATTGAAGCTGAAAATCAAAGAGGACTTCTACTATGGCCGTGATTGCCACATAGGAGCCTACATGTTGCGACATTGATCTTTCCACCACTTTGAAAAAGTTGAACTTCATCAAAACTCAATCTAGAGTAGCATGTTGTAGAGGTCGCAGAACAGAGTATAGGGTGTCTCAATGTCCCGAATTGAGCCTCAAAGTCATGATTCCAAGCCTTCGAGGTTGCGACTCCAAGCCAAACATTAAAGTGAAAGGAATCTATTTGTCGTCTAAGTTGCGACACCAAGTGTCCTTTAAGCCTTTTTCTTACCAACTGCCATGGGTGTCGCGACACCAGAGCCTAGGTGTCGTAACATTGAAGCTTGACAAGTGGAAAACTACAGGAAAAATTTTGTGTCCAAACAAGCTTAAATCACTTTTCATTTAAGGGTATAATTGTCATTGTTTGGTTAAATAATTTTTTCCTATAAAAATCACATTATATCAACCATTTGTGGGTGTAGACTATTGTATGAAATTAGGTTAGTCATTTAGCCATAAGACAAATTTTCTTTTCTTTTATCTTTTCTTTACTTTTCTTTTTACTTTTAGAATATGGTTTTCTTTTATTTTCTTTTTAGAATAGATTTTATTTTATTTTCCTTCTTATTCAAGACTTTGGTAACTGAAAATGGGTCAAGCTTTGGAATGCCATTGGTTCCACATCTAAATGAGCATTTCTTACCCTTACCTTTATATTGTGCACATTAATTGTTAAATGAAATGTCTACTTGGGTGTTAAGATTTATTATGTGCTAATATTGCTTGTCGGTTAATTGATGAATTGATTGTTAGATTAAGTTAATGTTTATACTTGATTGTTTGGTTGTTCTTTTATATCAAAATGCTTAATATGCTAGAATTTATGCGTCTAGTGGAAAATCTAGATAAACAAGACCGAAAAGAGAGTTTATCATTAGATAGTTCGATATAATTGTGCTGAGTAGTGAGACTGAGAGAATATTTATATGTCTAAGTGAGACCGAGAGGAGAGCTTAGGTAGTATCTTTTAGTTTATTGTAACACCATTAACCCTTCTTCGATGATAGTTTAGGGTCACGAGCATTACTAACAAATCAAACAATTAATTCAATCATAATCAACATATAAACTAACTAATAACATTGTAATATGCAAGGGCAAGTCATGACAATCTAATACTTTCATGCTAGATTCTTATACATTCGAATCATAAATTATGCTATCCTTTTCTAAACTTGGTCTTCGACAGTCTATACTCTTATCACTATTTATCCATTCTAGAATATCAGAATTTAGATACATAGAAGAATATTCCAATTATTAGCATTAGAGTATTAGTCCATACTCTATCTACAATTATCTTTTTAATTTATCTTCAATAATTTTAGTAGAATGCACCTAATATAGGTTTGGTAATCCATTCCAATTCAGAGTAAAAGTTACTCTTATAACCGTTATTACGAGTCTACAGGACCCTAAAAGTAGTTTAAAATATAGACGGGAACTAATTTGAAACAATTCTAGAAGTTTAGAAAATAATTACAAAAATTTTAACTGCAGGGGTCACACGACCAAGTCACACGCCCGTGTGTTTGGCCGTGTGGGCATTCGAAGTAGGGACACAAGGTCGTATCCCAGCCCGTGTCCATGCCCATGTATCTCACTAACTTGGGTCACCCGGCCAAGCCACACGCCAATGTGCCCGGCCGTGTACCCTTCGAAATGGCATCGCACGCCCGTGTGCTAGCCGTGTGTCTCACACGGCCAAGTTACATGCCCGTGTGTCTGGCCGTGTGGACCTAAAATGTACCTTAATCAACAAGTTTACCCTTTCATACTTGCTTGGGCATCAAGCAACTCAAAATCATTCGTTTAACCTATTCAAAACATGATCAAACACATCCAAAACATACCAAAACAACCATCCTAGGTGCCTAACAAATGTACCCTCATTGGTACCACATTTATATCATCAAAACATATCATCAATGCATAATTTAAATCAAAATTATAAACATGCCAAAATCCATCAATTTGGCCTAGCTCATATCTTCCTAAAACATTAACTTAAATTCACATGCACATATCAAACATTGGTTCAATTCACCATACCATACTATGACTTCAAACACACACACATGTTTACTTATATACCAAACCAACATTACACTTATAACCTCATTTACAATCCATCCATAAAATAACTATCAACTAAACATCCTAGGTACATGCTGACACAAAAATAAACTCCACCACATTTGAGTTCGGGATCATTGTTGGATGCTGAATCGGTGATCAAAAGAGAAGGACCTAACCTGCGCACGGAAAAAAAAACTGTACATTGAGTAACAGTCAGGGATATTTCTATAATCCAAACATTTAAAGACAAGATAATACAAAATGCACAATTGAAATATAAACACATATTAATGACTAAGATCACAACTATCATATGTCAATCTTTTGAATTCATACATATTAGCATATTATTTTAACATCATTTCGTATTATACTCAAATTGCACATGCTAACATCTTTTATTTGATTAACAATGTCCCAATTCACATAATTTTTATATAAATAGCTATTCACATATCAAACCACAATTGTTATAAATTGGCATTAGCTGTTCAATACTCTATTCATGAGTACATAACTCATGTATCTCATTTAGTCACAACATATTTCATTTTCATGTTTCAAATCTCTACAATATCATCCAATATTAATTATAGAACCATTTTATTTAATTACTCCTATTAAAATGACTCGGACTCAGACGGATACACGGATCCAACCAACACACTAGTTTGACACCCAGTGCCTCATCGGATAAATCCGAAGTAATAACTGCGCCTAGTGCTATATACATTGACACCTAGTGTCTCATCAGTTAAACCAAAGCAAATTGGTACCTAGTGCCTCATCGACTCGAGGTTGAAGAAATCCTAAACTTTTCCTATCCTATGTCATACCATCTATATTCGACTCAGCCTGATACAGTTAATAGGGTTTAATTTTACATTTCAAATACAACCAATATCCAAAATCAAGTTTTCATAAAATCCCTAATACATATGAATTCAATTCAATTTATAATAATCAATATCCAACTTTCACATTTGCACATATATTCGTTTCAATTCAATAATCAATATCTCAAATACTCACCTCAAACACTTACCATATGCATTAATTCAAATTACAACAATTAACAAATAGGTTTAGATTATAGAAATACAAACTGTGAATTCTGAGCTATTCGACGTCGATTTTATCCTTCCCCTTTTAGTCGAGGATTCTAGTACGACGTTAACAATTGAAGTTGAAAAGTTTGAAACCCTTAGGTTGCCGTCCCACTCTTTTCTTCTTCCTTTTATTTTCTAAATTGTTTTTGCGTGTGGAAACACGAAAATTTAGACATTTTTACATACCCTTTTTAACTTAAAATCATACAATTTCGATAAAATCCTTGTCGAAAAAATAATTAATTTTTACAAAATAATTAAAGTGCACTTATAATATGAACTCATTGAATTTTAATTAATTTTATAATTAATTTTGATTAATTTTGGTTTTTTTCGACAGATTTGCACAAAGGGAGAAAAATGGCTCAATAGACACTACTAGAAGCAATAAACTGAGAAGAAATTTGAAGTATCGAGGTAAACTAAATTTTACCCTAAGACGGTCCAAAATTATATGTATTAATTCATAATATAATTAATTTTAATTTATATCCAATTTAATTTGGGTCAATAAATTATTATTAATTAATTATGAAAAAGTGGTCTAGTTGAATTGAACTGAGTGAACCGAATCGACCAAGAAATGGACAGCCCAAAAACCGTCCCAAGAGCTGACCCAAATAAGCTCATTAGCTGATTATTTAAGCTTGCAAAGAGGCCCTTGAAGACTTGTTCAAGTTGCATTCAAACCCCTCCACAATTGGTGGCTTTATAGATTTGCCCCAAGCTTAAATTAACAAAGTTGAAACTATCAACCTTGCCACATGTGTGGCTGGCCAAGGGAGGGATCTTTGGCTGATAATTATAGCTATTTTTAGTAGTTGTCCTCAGCTATAAAAACCCCCTTAGGCTGGTCATTTTAAAAACATGCCTCAAGCATTCACATATTTCCTTTATTCTCTCCACTTTCTCTCTTCTTTTCCATTCCAAAATTCTCTTGCTCCCTTGCCGATTTCTTCTCTTGGGAAAGGGCCATTCATCAGCTATTTGGAGCAGCAATTAAGTTCTCATATCAGCCTTGGTCGATGAGGACAACGGAGAAGGAAGAACAGAGCAACTAGTGAAGCCACGAAAAAACACCGGATTTGATTCTTGTTCCCTATCTCTTTAATTTTTGTTGTTATGCTGAGCATATCTATGAATATTTATGTTGTTGGAATGGTTAATTTAATCAATTTATCTTGAATTTAATTCGTGTTAGGTTGATTGCATTTCGTTTGTTAAAATTATTAAAATTGTGTTTAGGTTGTTATAGGCCTCGGTAAGATGCTTGATTAAGTAAAATCATGACTAAATTATTCTTGCATTATAATTGTTAGGTAACAAATGAATTAATTATTTATACGGATTAAAATTGTAATTAATGGACATAGTACTTAATCAGTGTATGTTTAATCATCTAAGGTAGTTGAGGGTTGGATTAGCAATGGTATCTGACGATACATTTGCCTTGCATAACTTGCAAGATTATTGTGATTAAGCTGTTTCAAGGTAAGGATACTTTGTTACCTCACATAGTCTTTTCTGTGCTTATTAAATCGAGTTAATTGTTTGAATTGACATAGGGATATGTAGAAGAGATTATTTTGATTTAATAAGTATGTAAGTGCAATAACATATTTTCCTATTAAGATTTGTTTAATCGGTTGAATTGACATAGGGATATAGTCAAGAGATAAATGGATTTTGGTAGGTGAGTATGTTCATAAGTTAGCAAATTACCGAGTTGCCGTGAACTTATTCGTAACAATATAAACATGAGTTTAATAATTCTAAGTTAAGAAATGTAATTAATCTAACACAATTATGTCATCTTGATTAAAATCATATTTTGAAATCGTGCATTTGAGATTTATTTATTTAGTTCACTTAGTCTAAAATCTTAGTTTTTAATCACCCTCTTCAAACAAAATATTTTTCTTCACCAAAATGTTTTAAATAACATTCATCAATAATTCTATTCACAGTCTCTGTGGGTACGATTGTAACACCCCAAACTCGGCCTAGACGTTATTGTCGAATCTAGTGTCACATTGAAGTGTTTTTTTCGAAAACCATGTTTTCATTAAAAACCCTTCTTGAAATTTCAAACTTCTTGCCAATTAAAACTTGTACAAAACCTCAGTTTGCATTTGCTTATTTTCAATTGAGGTTTATTAAAGAAACGTTGTTACCTTCAAAACCTTATTGTTGTGGAAGCTTAATTTAAAACAAATGATTTGCAAAAACGTGTTATTTAAAAATTGAGTTGCAAAAACGTAGCATTTGAAAATAGTTATTATTTTGAAAAACCAGGTTCTCCTTCTAGCAGATAAGAATCACAATAAATAAAATCCCAAATTTAAAATCCAGAATTTTGAGGCCTTATTACAACCTGAATCAAAATTAATAGAATAAAACTTGTGCAGTTATGTGGCCCTCTCTGAGTTCCTTGCAGCTTTGAACTGTCTTACACTGGGGATTACCTGAAAGGGTAAAAACGGGGTGAGTTTACAAAAACTCAGTGTGTAATCCCCTATCATTCAGTTAGTAATATAAGTAGTAACAGTCTGGGCCTGAGCCCTTTTCAGTAACAGAACAATGTGGCTTTAGCCCAAAATAGTAAAAGTGTAGTGTGGGCCTTAGCCCATTACAGTATCAGAATCAGAAACAGAATACATGTGGGCCTAAGCCCAATACAGTGACAGAATCAGTAATAGAAATGCAACAATACAATCATGCAACCCATCCCAAACCAGCCAACACACCACCCGTACCAACCAACACACCATGTGGGGATAAAATCGACCCATCCAGCCAACACACCAATATTAGCACCGTTTACAGCACTAATCAGTATCGCAGCAAAGCTGCCAGTAACTAGAATGGCTAAGAGCCGTAAACAGGATAGCTATAAGCTATAAGCAGAATGGCTACAAGCCATAAATACAGTAATATGATTGGCACAAAGCCATCATTAGTAGTGACATGATCGGCACACAGCCATCAGAAACGGTAATATGATCGGCACAAAGCCATCAATAGCATCATAGCAAAGCTGCCAGCAACAGTACCGCAGTAAAGCTGCTAGTAATAGTATATGTGGCCAAGCCACCAGTAACAGTGGTTGTGGCAGAGCCACCATTATAATACTTCCTCCATAACAGTATCCCAACCTCATGTAGTATGTCGTGTATGAAGAATGCCATGTTCAGAATCAGTTATACAAATAACAGACAAATCAGTCATACCAATTATAGACAAATCAGTCATTTAAAACACACACAAATCAGTCATTTACGTCACGGACAAATCAATCATTTACACTCGTAGGGAAAAATAGTCATTTACCCTCCAAAGGCATTACGGTCATTTTACCTTACAAGGGTATTTCGATCTTTTAGCCCTATGGGGGTATTACGGTCATTTTACCTTATAGGGGCATTACGATCATTTTACCATATGGGGACATTACGGTCATTTTACCCTATAAGGGTTTTCGGTCATTTTACCCTACAGAGGTATTACGGTCATTTTACCTTATAGGGGCATTACGGTCATTTTACAAATATTAAGGTCTCGGTACTTATTACGACCTCTTAAAAGGTCTATCGTCGCTTCGGTCGACTCAGATAACCTACACGGCCAAAACAGTGTATATGAGCCCAAAACCTGCTATAGGGCCCAAGTGGGCCTACACGCTCGTATGGCCCATTTAGGTCAGATTCACATACGGCACCGCGAGCCTCATAAACCAACCTATCAATGATCACGTACCGAGGATTTTACATGTGTGGGCCTACAAGCCCATTGGGCCTACGTGACCCATTTTGACCCATCGAGGCCCATACGGCCCCAACTATGCAAACGTCATAGTCTAACAACACTTACCACATCACATACATTTTATTCGTGTGGCCCACAAACCCACTGGGCCCACACAACCCATTTTAGCCCAACGAGGCCCAGAACAGCCCAAGACCATGAGAGCACTCATGGTGGCCTCTACAGACTAACGCCCATGTTCGTAGGCTCGGTTCACCACACGCACAATTGTACGCTCGTGTGACATCATAGCCATATTTCTGACTTTTCGGCATTTTGCGATCTACAGTCATAGTAGTGTAACAACACATACTTTCAGCTTTTCAGCTGATCATCGAATACGGCATACAAATACACACCTGATTACAATAACGAATGTAATAGGCCAATTTTGGCCTGGCTAAAAAACATTTACATAGCCCAAATAATTCGGCCCAATAAAGCCCAATTTGCTAACCCTAATCTGCTAGCCCAAAAAACACAAAGGGTATAGCAGAAACCCTAGTAGCCGCCGCAGCAATCTCACCCTCGCACGCCGCCGCAAATGGCGCATATGCGCTCCTCCAATCTTCGTATCTGCGCATCAAGAAAAGGAAATAGCAGTACATGGAAAGAAAAAAAAAGATTGTGAATCAAAGAAAACAGATTTGATTTGTTTATGATATTTTTATTTTGGCTATAAAAAAGCCATCAATACACTGTAATAGGGGCCCGGAAAAATCTGAAATCAATAAAAAAGAGATTATTTTCAAACCAAGAGTTCAACAGAGAGCAAATCGATCAAAAGGTTGATATTTGCATTTTTTTTCTATTTGTTATTTTTTATTATTTGTTCTACATACAAATAAAACACAAAAAAACAAATAAAAGGGAAGAAACGACCTGAGTGGTGCCCAGAACCACCGTGAACGGCCGGAAATCGAAGGGTTTTCGCAAGATTTGGGGCCTTCAAACAGTATTTTAAGAGTTTTGGGGCCGGATTTGGGTTAAGGGGCTCCGGAGAAGCCGGATCTAAAGTTTTCTTCTTTTTCGGCCACCGCATACGGTGGTGCTAGCACCGGAGATCGGCGGCCGGCACGGGGGCCGATGACCGGTCGACGGTCGGGCTAGGGGGCCGGTGCCCGGAAGAGAAAGGAGAGTTTGAGAGATATTTTTTAAGTTTTTTTGTAAAGAATGAAAAAATGAGATTTTGTGAATTGATTTTGGCTTAAATAGCCAATTAAAACGGCGCCGTTTAAGGCCAGGGTTGACCCGGATCCGACCCGACCCAGATTTAGGATCGACGTGTTTTATATGGAGGGGCAAATTGCGTTTTGGCCCCTCTGCCTTTTAATATATTTCTAATTAGGTTTGTTTTATTTTTTTAAATTTGGTCTTTAATTTATTTTAAATTTCAATTTGATCCATTTGAGCGGCGCCGTTTTAGAGGAGAAGGGAAAATTTTCCTTTCAGCCCCTCTATGTAATTCGCGCGTTCAAATTAGTCTTTTACTTTTATTTATTTGCGGATTTACCCTAGATTTTTAAATTGCGATTCAATTTAGTTTTTTATGTTCTTTTTATTTATTTTATTAGTTAATATTGTAATTATTATTTTTATTCTAATTTTTTTATATATATTCCTTTTATATGTACATATATATATATTTTTAAATGAATATTTTCCTATTTTTTTTAATGAATATTTTCATATTTATATGTATATATTTACATTTTTAAGTGATTAAATACTCACCCCTTTTTTTTCTTTTTTTTTAAATATACTTATTTTTATTATTTTATATATGTACGTATAATTATTTTTTTTCTTTATTTTCATAAGTATATTATGTATTGTATTTATATATAAATTCTATAACCCAAAATTTTATTTGTAAGTTATATGTATATTTTTAACCTTCATAATTTCCATGTGTACGTCTTTTGATCTTTATTTATTTGTTTGCTTTCCTATCCATTGTATAATTGTGTTTACATTTAATATTTTGCATGTTATGGATTACTTTTTTTTTATTTCGTTTATTCATTTGCTTATATTATTTTTATGTCGTTGATGTATTTATTATTGTTGTTATTATTATTATAGCATTTGTACGTATAAAATAACGTTACATCATTTTTTTACTCAAATTCAAAGATAGATTTTTTTAAATTGAGATAATGTTCGTATTTAGGATTTTCAAGGAAATTGAGCCCTAACGTATTGGGTTCCGATTTTCTTCGTTAAATCTAATAGTCGAGCATTTCTCTTCAATCAAAAAATAAAAGCTCATTATTGGGAATTCAACATGTTGTGTCATAACGTATTGGATGTGATGCATTGATTTCTCGAAATGAAGATTTCTTAAAAATAATAAAGGAAATATTCCGAGTTTGGGATTTTAAAGGAATTGTACCCTAACGTATTGGGCCGCGATTTCTTAAATCTTGGATAAATGGATATTCTTTTAATTATTTTCATTATACGAGTATTCTGGCCTAATTCATTTTGGAGGAAATTAGAATGTTGTGCCCTAACGCATTGGGTGTGGCATTTTTGCTTCTCTGAATTGAGAAGGGACATAATATGTAACGTTTTAAGTTTTTTAAAGATTATATTTTTAAAATTTTTGACCTTAAGACATTAATTAATTAACTAGGTACCAATTTTGGGCGTTACGAGGGTGCTAATTCTTCCTCATACGTAACCGACTCCCGAATTCGTTTTTCTAAAACTCGTAGACCAAAGCCGTTTTTTAGGTGATCTAATCACACCTCAATAAAAGATTGGTGGCGACTCCCAAATTTTCATTTTTTTAAAGTCGACAACCTAAAATATTTGTTTCTCAAAAATGGTTTCGACAACGAAGAGTGTGAAAAATCTAGAACACAAAACCTATAACCAAAACAACACAAGATTAACACATACTCTTAATCCATAAACTTTGTTTACTAAACCACAAACACTCACCTTGCTAGATCTAACAGATACTAGCGCCTCATTGCTGATCAAGGGCAAATCCCCCTCCTAGTATGATTCGGCAGATCAAAAGTTGTTAGAAAACAACCATACATTCGGCCCCCAAGAGAAAGAAAAGGGAAAACTGAAGCTTGTTAATTGAGCCAAAAGAAATTTGACTAAGAACAAAATTATAAAGTGGTTCTAACACCCCTTTACCAAAAAAAAACAAACATGTTTCGGTAATAGTCAGTCAGGAAGATTCAGCCCGAAACAAGAAGAATAAAGAGATTTGAGAGGGAGAGAGTATGAGAATTCAGCCTAACAGAGAAAGGAAATACAGAATTGGAAAAGAAGTAGAGATGAAAGTAAAAGAAAGGGTCAGCTATAACAGAAAATGATTAAAGAAGAGATGAGTAGGAAGTTTCAAGCAGAGAAGAATCAGTATTTGGTTTCTTTTAGAGAAAGAAGCAAAACTAAAGTTGAAAAGGAGAGACCAAATGGCAACATACAAAAGAGCCAGCCAAGAAAACCACTCCGGCACTTCGAATATACCTAAAAAAGCCCCTAGCAAAATTTCCAAGAGCAAGAAACCTATTTCGGCACAACTTCTCAAGCCTTCAAACTCCTTGAAAACCTCCACCCCCTCTCCTTGATTTTCTCCCCTTATCCCTCATTGATATCCTCCACAACCAACTCACAAGACCAATTCAAACTCTCCAATAACAGAGTTCAAATCCAACACCAACTCTTGCCTCCTCATGAACAAAATATATAATCCTATTTGGATACAGTGAGACTCGAACTCCAGTCCCCTACCAGAAACAACACCCCAACTTGCCACTAGACCATCCCCTCTCTTTGTGTCATAAAACAACCAAAAATAATTATAAATCCTGTAAGCTAACATCGAAGTTCCCATAAGAGCCCAAAAATTAAAATTTTTCCAAAGGCCAGACTTGAACCCAGGCTTCTCAAGCACTCCCAATTATGCTCATATCACTTAGCCACTCAACCAAACATGCAATTTGTGTTACTCATTTGCACAACTAAAATATCTAAGAGCAGTCTCCTATCCACTTCCAAGCTCAAGGCCCAATACTTTTAGGCCCAAAATTCGAGGTGTTATAACGATAACTCGACATTTACCTGTCACTTTATTACTTGTTGCGATTGTGTACACTTGCACATTTTCGTCGTTCCAAGTTTTTGGCGTTGTTTCCGGGACTGTGTTTTAAAAAAGTCATTATTTATGAAGTTGTTAGTTTTTCATTTTGGTTTATTTTTTTGTTCCAATTTTAATTTAGTTAATTTTTCTGTGATTATTTCAGGTGTTTATGAGTATTGAACGAATCATTGATTTACTCTCTGTGGACCCTGAGATTGAACGAACTTTTCGACAGCCAAGAAGATAAGCAAGTCAGAAAAGGACTGAAGAGATGAACTTCGAAAATTTGAATCAAAGAAATGGTGCAAAAATTGGTCAAAATCATGTCCTTATTATTGATGATATTGATAGAGCTTTAAGACAGTATGCCGTGCCTGTATTTCATGATGTTAATCTGGGTATTAGGAGACCCGAAATTGAGGCACAACAGTTCGAGTTGAAGCCCGTCATGTTCCAGATGCTTTAGGCAGTGGGCCAATTCAATGGAATGCCTACCGAAGATCCTCACCTACACTTAAAACTGTTTGTGGAGGTGAGCGATTCTTTCAAGTTAGCCGAAGTACTCGAAGATGCATTACGATTGAAGCTGTTCCCATATTCACTAAGGGACAGAGCTCGAGCTTGGTTAAACTCAGTACCACCAAACTCAATTTCAACATGGCAAGAGTTAGCAGAAAAATTCCTTATGAAATATTTCCCGCCTAGCAAGAATGCTAAGTTGAGGAACGAGATCACTGCTTTCCAACAAATGAATGATGAGTCGTTGTATGAGGCATGGGAAAGGTACAAAGAATTATTACCGATTCGAGGAATGCAAGTGCTGCAATCCAATTTCTATAACCCATCATGCTGAAACCACCCGAATTTTTCCTGGAGTAACCAAGGGGCAGTAACTAGTAACAATTATGTCCAACCTAGATCGACCCAGCCACCTAGTTTTTCCCAGTAAGACCAGAAACTAACCCAAGCTGAACCATCCAATAGCCTAGAAATCTATTGAAGGTATACATGGCGAAAAATAATGCCTCTTTAAGGAATTTGGAGAATCAAGTGGGCCAGCTTGCAACTAAACTCTGAAACCGACCACAAGGTGCTTTACCTAGTGATACGGAGAATTTGAGGAATCCAAGGAAGGAGCATTGTAAAGCGTTAAAATTGAGGAGCAGAAAGACTTTAGAGCCCAATTCTGTCGAAATTGAGAAGGAGCCAGCTGAAGCTCAAGACTCAGAGGAAGTTCAACAGAGTGTTGAAATTCAGTTTCGCCAGAAATTGAATCTGTAAAATCTGAGAAGGTAACTTTTGAACCAGCTAATTCTGATTAACTAATAACTCTGTTAGATGCAGAATTACCACAGAAAATGAATCAACCAATTCCAATAAAGAAACCTCCACCACCCTACCCTCAAAGACTTCAGAAGAAGAAGTAGGAAATTCAATTCAAGAAGTTCTTAGACGTACTCAAGCAACTTCATATCAACATTCCGTTGGTTGAAGCACTTGAATAAATGCCGAACTACGTCAAATTCATGAAGGATATCCTGTCTAAACAATGAAGGCTTGGAGAATTTGAGACGATAGCCTTAACGAATGAATGCAGTGCATATCTTCAAGACAAACTACCCCCAAAATTGAAGGATCTTGGATGTTTTACCATACCTTACAATATTGGAGCAACATATTGTGGTAAGACACTATGTGACTTAGGTGCGAGTATCAAATTGATGCCCATGTTAATATTTAGGAAGTTGGGGATAGGTGAAGTTAGACCTACTATGATTACACTTTAATTAGCAGATCAATCCTTAGCACATCCAGAAGGAAAAATCGAAGACGTATTGGTACATGTAGACAAATTTATCTTTCCTGCTGACATTGTGATTTTAGACTTTGAAGTTGACAAAAAGGTGCCAATCATCCTAGGAAGACCATTCTTAGCAACCGGAAGGACCCTTATTGATGTGCAGAAGGGCGAGCTTACTATGTGTGTTCAGGATGATCAAGTAACATTTAACATTTTTAAGTCCATGCAATTTCTTGACACAATTGATGATTGTTCTGCAGTGTTCGATTTAGAGGATTTAATCATGGAGAAGGAACTCAATTATGTTGCGGACCCATTGGAACAAATTTTGACATCAGATCCTCTAAATGATGAAGAGGAGGATGAATACTTAGCTTTGTTAGAAGCTAATCGAAGGGAATTTAATCCGCAATCCCGCTTTGAATCTTTGGAGTTAGAGGAAAAGGATTATGCCCAACCAAAAGCGTCAATCGAGGAGCCACCTAAATTAGAACCAAAGGTACTTCCCTTACATTTGAAATATGTTTATTTAGGTAAATCTTCTACTCTGCATGTGATTGTTTCAGCAGAATTAACTACTGAGCAATAAGAGAAACTTATCCTGGTGGTGAAACAATTCAAGAAGGCTACCAGATAGACCATAACCGATATTCGCGAAAATAGTCCATCTGTATGCATGCACAAGATTTTCTTAGAAGATGACGAAAAAGGGATGATTGATGGCCAATGAAGATTGAACCCCATCATGAAGGACGTAGTCAAGAAAGGAATCATCAAGTGGTTAGATGCAGGTATAATTTACCCCATCTTAGATAGTTCATGGGTAAGTCCGGTCCAGTGCGTGCCAAAGAAAAGAGGTATCACGGTCATTGAAAACGAGAATAACGAGTTGATACCGACTAGAACAGTTACGGATGGACAATTTGCATTGATTATCGAAAGATGAACAAGGCAACTAGGAAAGATCACTTTCCTTTACCGTTTTTGGACCAGATACTGGATAGACTCACAGGGAGAAACTATTACTATTTTCTCGATGGATACTCGGGGTATAATCAGATTACAGTAGCACCGAAAGATCAGAACAAGACAACATTCACCTGCCCGTACGGTACATTTGCATTTAGGTGCATGTAATTTGATTTATGTAATGCACCTACTACATTTCAAAGATGTATGATGTCTATTTTTACTAACATGGTTGAGAAATATTTGGAAGTGTTTATGGATGATTTTTCAGTATTCGGAGATACATATGATGATTGCCTAGGCAATCCAGCCAAGGTACTAAGGCGATACGAAGAAACAAACCTTGTACTTAACTGGGAAAAGTGTCATTTCATGGTACGAGAAGGTATTATTCTAGGGCATCGGATAACAAAACATGGAATCAAGGTAGATAAAGCAAAGGTAGATGTTATTGAGAAACTCCCACCTCTAATATATGTAAAAGGTGTTAGGAGCTTTTTGGGTCATGTCGGTTTCTATCGAAGATTCATCAAGGACTTCCCCAAAGTTGCTAAACCCTTATGCAAATTATTGGAGAAGGAAATGACATTTAAATTTGATGAGGAGTGCTTAAGAGCTTTTAACAATTTGAAGAGTCAGTTAGTCTCAACACCCATAATAGTCATACCAGATTGGGATTTGCCATTTGAATTGATGTGTGACGCAAGTGACTTCGCAATCGGAGTTGTCATGGGTCAGCGAAGGAACAAAGTTTTGCATCCTATCTACTATACGAGTCGGACTCTGACAGGAGCTCAACTGAATTACACGGTAATAGAAAAAGAGGTACTTGCTATTGTGTTTGCTTTTGACAAGTTTCGATCTTATCTTGTAGGTACCAAAGTGATTGTTTATACGGACCACTCGACAATTAAGTATTTACTTGCCAAGAAAGACGCTAGGCCGAGACTGATCCAATGGGTACTTCTACTTCAAGAGTTCAATCTAGAAATTCAAGATTGAAAGGGAATGGAAAACTAAGTAGTAGGCCACTTGTCCAGATTGGAGCCGCAAGAAGGGAGCTCTCCTCTTATACCAATTCAAGAGACATTTCCAGATGAACACATACTAAAGGTAAATCATGTCCATAATACCCCTTGGTTTGCTGATATTGCTAGCTTTTTAGCTTGTGGTTTGATGCTGATTGATAAGACATATCATCAAAAGAAAATTTCTTTTCACGATGTGAAGTACTATTTCTGGGAAGAACCATATTTTTTTAAAAAGTGTACAGATCAAATAATCAGGAGATGTGCGGTAGAAGATGAAGTACATAAGATTTTATACCATTGTCACTCAGCTCCGAGTGGGGGACACTTCGGAGGTGTACGTACTACAGCCAAGGTATTGCAAGCTAGATTATTTTGGCCAACACTATTCAAAGATGCATATGCTTACGTAAAGAGTTGTGATCGATGTCAAAGGTTCGAAAATGTCACCAACAGAAATGAGATGCCTCGAACAAACATCATTGAGGTAGAATTATTTGATGTTTGGGGTATTGACTTTCTCGATCTTTTCCCTCCGTCTTTTGGTCACAAGTACATATTAGTAGCTGTAGACTATGTGTCTAAGTGGGTTAAGGTAGAGGGATATCCGACAAACGATGCTAAGGTTGTAATGAAGTTTTTGCAGAAACATGTATTCACAAGGTTTGGAACCCCAAGAGCCATCATCAGTGGTGAAGGGTCCCATTTTGTAAACAAGTGGTTGAAATGGTTATTACATAAACATGGAGTGAAGCACAAGGTCGCTACAGCTTACCATCCGCAGACGAATGAGCAATCTGAACTGGCAAACAAGGAGATCAAAGGCATACTTGAGAAGGTAGTTTGCTCGAACCGATGAGATTGGTCCAAAAGACTGGATGATGCTTTATGGGCTTACAGGATAGCATACAAGACACCTTAAGGGATGTCACCTTGTAGGTTAGTATTTGGGAAAGCCTGCCATCTACCCTTAGAGTTAGAACACAAAGCTTACTGGGCTCTCCAACGACTCACTTGGATCTTAAAAGTGCCAAAGAGAAATGATGCTTCAACTTAATGAGTTAGAAGAATTTCGAATGTCTTCTTACGAGAATGACAAATTACTTAAGGAGAGACTCAAAAAATGACATGACAAGCATATTCGAGTTCAAGAATTTGAGGCAGGTCAGCAAGTCTTGTTATTCAATTCCAGATTAAGGTTCTTTCCAGGTAAGTTAAAATCACATTGGTCCTGTCCATTTATAATTTATCAAGTCTATTCATATGAAGTTTTTGAACTTCAAGGTAAGGGAGGTAATTTTTGAGTTAATGCTCAACGCTTGAAACATTACTGGAGAGATAAAATTGAACGGAATCAAATCTCGTTCATTTTATCAGATATTTAATTTTTCTTGTTCTTCTATTTGAATAAATGATTTAGGGTATATTTTCGGGATTAGTATGTTTAAATAAATTATGTCTAGGAGATTGGAACTTAAGTGGGACAGCTTATGACCTCTCCAATCTTTCCTGAGAATTGGTTTTAACATAATTTCCCAAGAAATTATTCCCTAAATGACAAAATAAATTTTTAGTTTTTCAAATAAAAGGGTCAATTTTGATCCAATTTTTATGTTGCAACTCAATTTTGAATTTTCATTAAGTCCATGAACTTATTGAATTATTTTTAAAAATTTAGTTGCTCTTTTTGTAAATATTAAATATTAGATGCCTCTTTTTGTAAATATTTTTAAAAAGCATCTAGAATAAATGTTTTTAGTTCAATAAAAAATGATGATAATTATTAATATATAATTATATCCATTATAATATAGATTAATTAGGACCAACTTTATTTAGAGTTAGGATTAGTTTTAATTTAATCATATTTTATTCGATAAGTTTTTATCTTAATAAATTAATAGCAAATAATAATTTAATATGCATTATATTAATTATTAATTGTTATTTACTTTGAGTAGAATTAGAACTTAAAATTTTTAAGAATTCTACTCTAGCTCCAACTCCTTTCACTATAAATTCCACCTATCTATTCTTATTTTTTTTTCATTCATACACCATTCCCTCCAAAAACACCAAATCCCTCAAGTGCTGAAACCTTCTAAAAATTCCCTAGCCACAGCATCGCCCAGCTGATCGGTCAGCAGCACCCCGCGAGTGCCCACACAAGGCCTGCTCAACGATCTGCACGCTGCTCACATCCATCCCTTGCTATGCGCTGTAGCCTTGCATACCCGAGCGGCACACCACCCTTTCACCCATCATTAGCTAAAAACCCCTCAACCTATTTTAATTTGCCATCCTTTGATTCAAAATTATTTTTCTTAAGAGCTCTTAATTTTTACAAAAAAAGGTGGTAAGACCAATATTTCTCCTAAATTTTAATTTTATTATCTAATTTTTAATTTATTAAATTATTAATATTGTATATTAATTAAATTTTTGAGAAAATAATTGTTACCATCTTATGATCGAGTTAATTATGCCTCACAAGAGAACTCGTGCATCTGCCTAAATTGATGAATCACAAAACAAGTTCCACTGTGAAGAAGCCAAAGCAAGATACGAGAGTATCTTTAAGAATTAACAGATGCATCCAGAGAAAGGTTTCACATTGAAAGAAAGCAACTATATTGGTTTTATGGCGCGTATTCGTTAGGTTGCTGAAACTCTCAATTGGGAGTTGTTTTGTGAGAAGAGAGCTAGTCTGGATGAGGAGTTAGTGCGCAAATTCTATGCGAATTTAACCTTAAGCGAGTTGACGGAAGTTCCAGTTCATGGAATCAAGGTACCAATAAATTTAAACGCTATTAATGAGTTCTTTGAATTGCCTGATTTCAAAAATGACGAATATTCCTCCTTGATGAGCAATATAGAGTCTAAAAATTTGCAAGATATTCTCGAGGAACTTATAGTTCCAAGTTCTAAGTGGACTTTGTCAAAGCAAGGAATCCACACTTGTCGAAGAGAATATTTGACACCACTCATAAAGGTATGGTTCTACTTCATTCGATTCAGCCTTATGCCTAGCTCACATAGGACTACAATCTCATTAGAGTGAATTGTCTTATTATACTCGATTTTAACTGGAAAAACCATTGATGTGGGAAAAATCATCCTGAGGGAATTGCGGAATTGTGCCGTTAGACGCTCACGTTCTGGCCCAGCTTACTTTCCCTTTATGATAACAATTCTGTGCTTGAAAGCTAAAATTCTTGCAAATATAAAGAAGATAGGCTATAGCCAGGGCACAATCACAGATTGGGACCTCTATCGAATAGCTGGAGACTCTGTTCTACAGCAACGAGTTAAAGAAAGTGAGGATCCCGAAAAAGAAGAAGAAGAAGATCCCACAGAGATCAAGCTAGTGCAATAAGCTAAAGTCCCTGATAAGGTGGAACCAATGGAACCAGAAGCCAAACCTGCTATCGAGACTTCAATGTTCAGAGCTCAACCGCCTCGCCCAGATCTTCGAGATGAGCTGTCAAAGTTGATGGACATAATGCAACATATGTAGTGGCAGCAACAAGCTTATTGGAAATACTAAAAAATAAGGGATGACTTGATGAGAAGTGCTCTTACGAAAATTTAAAATGACCCATTTATTTTTGTGCCTGAGTTTCCAGATTACATATTTTAACCATGGAGCCCATTATCAAAAAAGAAGCGAAGAGATTCATGTAAAGACAATAATGATGGAGCAAAAGATGAGTCAGATTCGAAAGGACCTGCAAAGAAATAAATGGGGGATCTCGACTTTATTTTATTTATGTTCTTAGGTTATTTTAGGATAAAGTTAATTAGGAATTTTTGCATAATAAAACAAGAGATGGAAATTATTAATAAAATTGAACAAGTCGCGAAGTATAAAATGTGACAATAGATATATACATGTCTAGGATTGGATTTAGAAAGAGCTTGGTACTTAAGCAGTCAAATTGACTCACCTCCTCTTTTCTAGAACCCTACCTAGTGTATAGTATCTATTCACTTTAAACAATGAGGAAATTGTTCATTTTAAGTAGGGGGACCGAAAAATTGAAATTATTTCCACTCAAAATAAATAGTTCTTTCAATTATGATTAGGATATATTTTGTTCAATAATTTGAAATTTTGTTAAGTATGCTAAAATTCAGTATAAATAAAGTTATATTATTTCAATAAATTGTTATGTTAGCTGAATAATGATATAAATGTATTTTTAATAAAGCATGCAAATCGTACCATAACGTTTTTAGTTCCTTAAGAAAGGTAGGCATGCATGAAAGTTTAAGTCTCTAGAATTGACTTAGTAGTTTCTTGAGGCGAAATCCTAGGAAGCATGGAATGTTGAAACTAATTTAGGCAACTTTTGTTTGGATCGTTTGAGCCTTTGAAGCTAAACTTGATGAAATTTTATCCTTTGAAACCCAACTTTGAGACTATATAGCCTAATTATTTGAACCCTTGCAATATTTAGTCATCACTTCTCTCTTAATTATCTTTAAATTGTCCCAAACACTAGACTCAGTACTATTCAGAATATTCTTTGAAAATAAGTTTGGGGGAGTTGAAAGAAGTATCAAATGCTCTAAAAATTATAGTACATACAGTAAAATGCTCAATTAAAAAAAGACCATATGTACTTGAAAGAAAATAGATGTACAAAGGAGCATGTGAAAGCAAAGTAAGTTGGTGTATTGAGGGAAATTATTCCAAAGGTCCGATTGAAGCTGAGTCTAGGGTTTAAAAGCCTAAATTTATATATCTTTTACCTACCTCTAGCCTAGCTACGTTACAACCTTTTTAAAGACATATTGATTCAAGTTTTCTATGCTACCTACATTAGTGGAGAGAAATTGCTATGTTCAACATATGAAGGCATAAGTTAAACTTAATGATTGCAGCTTAATCTTGAATAAGGAAATAAAATCAAATTGGTAAGGGTTAACATGTTTTTGTTAAGGAAGCATTTAGTCGAATTTTGCTATAATGATAGTTGTTGAGATTAATTTGAACGATATGTATACTTAAGTAGCATAACTATCAAATCTCTTGTTTTTGAGCATAAGTATATTAAATTCATAATTTTGAGAAGAATGTTATTCTAAAGGAATTTTTAAAAGGTGTTTTTCGAGTAATTCTTTTTAATTTGTGCATTACTCAGGACGAGCAATGAATTAAGTTTGGGGGTGTAGAAACATGAAAATTTACACATTTTTACATACCCTTTTAACGTAAAATCATACAGTTTCGTTAAAATTCTTGTCGAAAAAATATATTAATTTTTACAAAATAATTAAAGTGCACTTAAAATATGAAAATGTTGAATTTTAGTTTATTTTATAATTAATTTTGATGAATTTTGGTTATTTTCGACAGATTTGCACAAAGGGCGAAAAATGTCTTTGTAGACACTACTAGAAGCACAAAACTGAGAAGCAATTTGAAGTATCGAGGCAAACTAAATTTCAGCCAAAGACGGTCCAAAATTACATTTATTAATTCATAATATAATTAATTTTAATTTATATCCAATTTAATTTGGTTTAATAAATTATTATTAATTAATTATGAAAAAGTGATCTAGTTGAACTGAACCGAATGAACCGAACCGACCAAGAAATGGATTGTCCAAAAATCGTCCCAAGAGCTGACCCAAATCAGCTCATTAGCTGATTATTTAAGCTTGCAAAGAGGCCCTTGAAGACTTGAAGACTTGGTTAGGTAAGTAATGAATTAATTATTTAAAGAGATTTAAATTATAATTAATGGACATAGTACTTAATCAGTGCATGTTTAATCATCTAAGGTAGCTAAGGGTTAGATTAGGAACGGTATCTGACGATACATTTGCCTTGCATAACTTGCAAGATAATTGTGATTAAACTGTTTCAAGGTAAGGATACTTTGTTACCTCACATAGTCTTTTATGTGCTTATTAAATCGAATTAATTGTTTGAATTGACATAGAGATCTGTACAAGAGATTATTTCGATTTAGTAAGTATGTATGTGCAATAACATATTTGCCTATTAAGATTTGTTTAATCGGTTGAATTGACATAGGGATATAGTCAAGAGATAAATAGATTTTGGTAGGTGAGTATGTTCATAAGTTAGCTAATTACCGAGTTGCCGTGAACTTATTTGTAACAATATAAACATGAGTTTAATAATTCTAAGTTAAGAAATGTAATTAATCTAACACAATTATGTCATCTTGATTAAAATCATATTTTGAAATCATGCATTTGAAATTTATTTATTTAGTTCACTTAGTTTAAAATCTTAGTGTTTAATCACCCTCTTCAAACAAAACATTTTTCTTCACTAAAGTGTTTTAAATAGCATCCATAAATAATTCTTTCCACAGTCCCTGTGGGTACGATAACTCGACATTTACTTGTCACTTTATTACTTGTTGTGATTGTGTACACTTGCACATTTTCGTCGTTCCAACATGTTCTCTTTCCTTTCCACTATCTTTTATTATTTCTTTTTCTTTTTATTATAACATATATATATTATAATACATATATACATACTTTAACTTTTAACCATTATAATAGGTATATATATAATAAGTTTACAAATATGGTATATATATAACATTAATGTCGTCCACTTAATGGAATAAGGCATAATTGTTTCTTTAGCCTCTTGATTTAATCTTGAATCTAAAATTCAACTTTCACCCTATACGCGATTTAGTCCTGAAACTATAATAACTCCTAATTCATGCAAAGTCACTTAACCGAAACCTAATTAACTACACAACTAACTTCGTAAATATTTTTAATAAATATTTACGAGTCTGATTTACGGGAATGGAGTCCCAGGAATGCATTTTCTGACACCCCTGACTATAGGGTCGTTACAATTGATGAGACCAATAGGAGATTCCTAACTAAGAATGACAAACAATATAATCGGGATAGTTTTATCAGCTTAGTTAGAGATTAGCGAACCAAGCGACCATCATTTTATCATTTGCATTGTTCAAAGCAATAGGGAAGAAAACTAGATTAATTTGTTTAAACTTGTTAATTTAAAATTAGCTTAAATATCATTTTAGTTGGTTGCGCTAATAATTTCCGAATCGATTAGATTAGTAATTGCTTAGCTTGTAATTAACTTGATAAACGCATTTATCAATTTGACAATCCCTTGAGTTTGATCCTCAAAGTACTTCCACATTTTGTTGTAAAATTTCTATATTACAACTCGACATTGTACATTTGTAGTTAAAAACCACGCTTTTAATTTTTTTATAAACTATTTATTTTCTGCGCACACGTGTATGTATTCAGCAGGTAGGGGTAAACTTCAACTGGAAAACCTGGTGGTAGATATGCATCTTTTAGAGGATACCCTGCAAATCCACATCAAACATTATTTTTTTCAGAAAAGGAAAAATCACATCACAACAAGAATGAAAGATGCTCAATTTTCCAAAAAGAAAATCAAAAGCATCGTTAAAATAGACACATTGAGGTGGAGGAACACCAATAGTAGGTTACTGCTGGGTGTAATAACTCATCCTTTACTTTTTAAAAACTTGAAAAGTCTTCTTTTTTTCTCAAATAGATTACTAAATTTTGAAGAAAACAAGAAAACCAAGTGTCGGTTGTTGAAAATCAGAGGATGGTTTTATATGAAAAAATTGATAAGTGGGTAAAAAGGATAAAGGCTCTGAGGAAGCTTGGAAGAAGTTTTTGTAGGTGCTACACCCACTATTCACTCTTCAGTTCCCATATACTTAAAAGATGAACAATCTCATTAAGGGAATTAGAATGTAAAAAAAATTTAACGTATGGTTCAAGGTACGGATTCTAGCTTCACCTACAGAGGTGTTTTATTTCATATTATTTTGCACTACAGTAAGTAGACGAAACAAATATATGTCTTCCATTCAAATAATCATAACACATGGTACAAGTATAAGTAATTACATCAACACACATCCAATTAGCCAATTTTATCAGTTGCATTATTTGATGTAATATGTACCTTCTTACTATCTTTATTCCAAATTTATTTATCATATTTCAATTCAATTTCTCAAAATTTTTTGAGCCTTTGAATTAATTTTGATTTTAATCTCATCATCTATTAGCCAATGAGATTTTGACACTATTAGCAAAAAATAAGGCTCTAAATCTTGAAGGTTCAAGTTTGAGTCTCATATCTATGATTTGTTGTAATTTGATATAGTAAATTAGGCTTTCCTGGTATATTTGAAGAGCTTATTTTTGGGAAAAGTAGTGTTTTTTCTGTAATTTTTCGGTTTTTGATTTAATATGCCTTTTTCTACTTATTTTGAGACTCAAATTGGCCAATCGTGTCATTTGGTGCCTAAACCTTCGTTTGAGTGTTGGAGGTATTTGTTGGAGGTCCGAAACCATGTGAAAAATTTACCAAGGCAAGGGTATTCTTGATATCAAGGCTTTGGAATTACGATACCAGCACTAGTCTCGAGACTAAGGCATGAAGCAGTGGTATCGCAATATCCAAAGGGCAAGGAGAATCCCCATTTCAAGACTAACAATGATATTGCGATACCAAGCCCTCGGTATCGCGATATCACTGTTGTTAGGAGACAAAAACTGACATCAGGCGCAATGTTTGTCTAACCGAAACACCAATCAAAAGAGGCCCGTTCAATGGCATTTTGGTCACAAATCTTGGGTCAGAATGCTACTAAAATAAGTCAAAATTGGCTGAGGAGAGAGGAGGCCACACATAGAGTAGTTTAACTTTAGTTTCTCTTAGTTTTTATACACTTTTTCTAGGGTTTCATTTTTTCCTTCTTCCTCCATAGTTGTAGAGTTTATTTTCCTACCTTTTCTTCTTATTCTTGGTGTTCTTGTAGTTAGTTAAGTTAGTTAACATTGTAGCTTAGTTTTATTTGCACATTTAGTTCTTTTACTTTGTTCATGATGACATTTTCATTTTTAGTTTAACGCATTTTAGTTTCTTTTTACATTAATTCGTTAAAGCTTATTCCTTTTATATTGCTTGCTTTATATTTTCATGTAATATGCTTCTCTTTACATTTCCTTTAAGTTCTCTTACATAAAAAACCAAACGTTTTTATTTTTCTTAAGTTTTTCTTTAATGGCTTCCATGTTCTACACTTTTATGTTTGTTAATTTAGTTTTTCATATGGGTAAACTTTTAAAGGGGCTTGTTGATGGAGGTGTTGTGAGCTGATTTTTGGATGAGGGACCAAATGGTAATAAATTGGACTAATTTAAATGAGCCAAAAACTTAGGATTGACGACCCTAAATGAATATTTAGGCAAGTGAGACCGAAAGGAGACCTTGTTGAGCACCAATTCGTTAGTCCCCGGTTAACTGGTGAGATCGAGAGATAAATTGGATTAATTTGTCTAAGTTGGTAAAATTCAGATCGAGAGGTAAAATGGAGCCATTTTAGGAGCTTAAGCTATTTGAATTCTTAATTAGAGGATGAGTGAACCACATCAAGATTAATACCCACTATTTTATTTATTTATTTCTTAATTTCGTAATTTCACACGTTTTAGAATTTAGTGCTTGGTAGGTAGATAGTAGATTAGTGTAATTCTTCTTGACTTATGGTTTGTTGTAATATAATTTTCAGTGAATAGTTGGTTAGACTCTTTATTTTGCATGCTCGTAGCTAGAAATTGTTCAATCTCTGACTCTTTTAGGTTTAATCCTCAGAGTACTCATATATCCCGTTGTACAAATGTATTACAACTGACCTGTTACACTTGTAGAAACCACACTTCTTAGTTTCATTCAATCTTTGTGTCTTTAATTGATGATTTTTTCTCCTCCCGTTGTTCGCGATAGCAAAGGGGAGAAGAGGAGCAGTCAATATGCAATTGCAATACATGAATCCCCCTTTCATCCTATGCTTATGTCTTGTCTAAGCTTTATCCGGTTATTCATCCTCTAATGCATTGTATTGAATGAATTCTATACAATATTTTATCAAACATATATATATTTACTTGTAATTTTTCATGTTTTTGTAGTAGTGGAACTTTAAAAATTATATATATTATCATATATCAATCCCTTCGAATATTTTTTGATTATTAATTTAATTGTGCTCTATAATACTTAATTTAGATTAATCGATTTGGAAATGTTGGTTTATACTTGTAATTTTAACTTTAAAAAGATTACCCTAATCATCCTAAAAGTAAATAGAGAAAAATTTAAAAGAATTATAAGTAGCGATATAAAAAACCAGATACATTTTAAATTCTAACATTGCAAATATAACAACCCTAATTCATGAAAATAAAAATAATAATAAGGCTCTCTAATATAAGAATTTAAAGACAACACAGGCACCATTCTTAATCATCCCAAAACGTCGCCCCTCAAGCCCTAAAAATGGCGAATGTTATTTTTGAAATTGCCATCATCTTTCAACTATAAGAATTTATTCAATCTACAATAGACAGTTATCTACTATTTTACGACCAAAGCAACCACCAACAGCGAGATCTGATGGAAGCATTGCTCGAACTACTTCTAGGCATTACAGTGATCTTCTCACCATTTGCGGCTTCTCATTTGTTGAAACTAGGTGAAGAACCAAGTTCTTCGATAGCCGTTTTTGTGGAGTCGTTGGTGAACTTCTCCCATTCACCTTTAGAAAAAATTTTCCTTTCTGGTGTGTTGTGAAAGATGGATGGGAAAGTGTCCATATCTGGCAGCTGACTCAGAGATGTCTTGGTAGTTCTTGAAGGAGTGGCTTTGAAAAATACATGAGTTGTTTTCCTTTGTTGGTCAATTCAAAAACAACTAAATTTTCTTAGGTTGTATATAAATAAAAGGATCAAAATCTATGAGCAAACCTTGAAGAGAAGTATTGCAAGAAGCAAGGGGAAAGTGCTTAGACCATTGATTAAGGAAATTAATGTCTTCAGGCTTCGTGTATATATATTTGTTATGAGAATATTGCTTAGAGATAAAACAGGAATTTGAGTGTTTCTTCCAATGACTTTGGCTAACTTGAATAACTTATTGCAGAAGTGATCCATATAATGGGTATTCTGATGAAAATAATATTAAAAATTTACTTACAAAAATGGTATGACTTGTAGATTAATTACAAAAATGGGGTGTTTTCTACAGTGTTATTGGGTGCCTCCAACCTATCAAGCAACACCATCCTAAATTTCACCCAATCATTTTGGTGGAAAAATATTTTTTTTAACTGGTGTTGCCTGACACATTGGCGACACTGGTTTTATTTTTAAAAAATACATTTATTTTCTCCTAAATACTTAACAAATAATATACAAGTACAAAAAATAAATTTTTTTGTGGTTCCGTCTAACACATTGGCAACACCAGTTTGATTTTTTAAGATCAAGGCTATGAAAAAGGGAAAAAGTTGAAAAAAAAAGGTGATGTATCAGGGTGCCACCTGATAGTCTAGTGGCACCAAAACACTTATTTAACCTCCTCCTCAGCCTAAAAAACACATTTCAATTGTTTATGAGTTTCAAACAAAACAAGAGAGGAAAAAAAGAGTTGCTAGAAATCAAGATTGAAGATCAAGAATATTTGTTTTACATTTTAGTTTTCAAGTTTTTTTTTTACTTCAAAAATCAAGTTTGAGTTGATAAAGTTATTTTGTAATTATTTTTATGTAATTTTATTTTATTTTACTATTATGTACAAATATGTGACTTTATATTGATAATTAATAGTATGAGATGCAAGTTATATTGTTTGGTAAAAAGTTTCCTTGTTGCTTGAAAATGGTATGAATTGTTTTAATAAAAACTAATATATATCTATTTTATTTTTAATTTATTTGACAGATTTAGTATCAAAGATGAATAATCGATTCTTCGTATACATCCATTTCGATAGGGTAATTTTCCAAAAAAAAGTTTGTTGTATATTTGAATCGCACCATTAAATAGGAATGGGATTTAACAAGAGTGTAAAACTAGATTAAATCAAATAAAAGATTAGTGCAAAAATCACTCGACGTTGTGCAAGGAGCATATCTAGATTATTCAACAAAAAAATTAGTTTTGTCAGATCTGTGCAAATATAAGAAGATGGAACTTGTAGAGGATGATGACATGGAGACTATGACCACACTATATTGCTCGTCGGATAACATTGAACAAGTTGACTTGTTCAGTGAGTTAGCTGATGTGGAACTAGTACAAAATGTCATTCCATTAATTCAACAATATGGAGTTCATGGCCTATATACAGAAGTTCTGAGAACGTTTTTTGATAGGTGATCTTTTGTACACGGAATTGACTTTGGTCTGAATGTTGAGTGGGTTGAACTATGCAATTATGGAGCAACATTGACATGGGGCAACAATCCACACAATGCTCCTATTGTGTATAATAACCCTAATCCAAGTCCCCATTTATAGATACATCTATTGGTGACTAGTACCAAGGCAGATGGTGAAGAAGGACTCGATAATGACGATGGTTTCAATTTCTAGGGTGAAGGTTTTAGTGACCTCGATCTCGATGAGGTCTCGAATGATATCGATGAGACGATGTCACAGCCAAAAATGTTAAAGCTTTGGTTTCAATGGTAACTTTGGGTATTAATTTGAAAAGCTTTCATTTGATCAAGCTCTAATGTAAATAAGAACAATTTGTGGATTGGTTGATAAAATATTTGATTTCAACCTTTAGTTAAGCTACTTTTGAATTAGAAATCTTCGTAGTGGGAGATATGATGGTTGGGGATATCTATAAATTGTTTTTGAATTGATTTTGGTGAAGGAAGTACGGGAGGATTATATAAAGTGGGAGTCTTCTTTTATGAATCCGTTTATATGTTTCGCAAGTATGGATTCACATACTTGAGTCTAAAACATGGGCCCATAAGGACCATCTTACAAACTTGAGTCCATTATGATAAGTTACTAATAACAGTCTACAACAAAAACTATTTGTCAAAACCTACCTCACTTGGCTATCCGTAATTGTTGGTGCAAGTCACGTGCCATGGAAAAACTATTTAGGGGTCTACTTCCATAAGTCCGCAAGTAAGAATCTACAAGGATTACCTCTCAAGGAAGTAATTGCGCAGGAGTTCACCAAGACCCACCTCACTTGGTTATCCGTATCTATTGGTGCAAGTCATGTGCTGTGGGAATTATCTAAGGGTCTTCTTCCATAAGTCCGCAAGTAAGAATCCGCAAGGATTACCTCTCAAGGAAGTAATTGCACAAGACTCCGCCAAGATAACTACTGGAGAAAGAATCTGTCGGTATAATTTGCCAAAATGGAAAACATTTAAAAATTTGTATTTCTGATTATATGTCTATGAAATCTCATAAGTGGAAGCCTTGTATATGCAAGTCAGTGTATAGTCCGAATGTGAAATCTCCTATTTTCAAGTCATCTGTATTAGATGCAATGCAGTCGAGCAAGCTGAATTATTCTCCAAGATGTGCAAGTAGATAAGCGATGGTGTCATTAAAGGTTATATGCCAAATACAAGTTGAGCCAATTTATGTGATTTTAATACTACACCAATAAGATTAGCGAACTATTCTAGTACAGACAAAGTCAAACATGAATTCTAATCCATGAAGTACAAGCTTACCAGTGTTGTACTGATATAATGTATGAACAACTCACTAAGTTCATTCAAATTTACATGTGTTTTATTATGAATTGCAGGCAAAAAGGGCAATTCAGGGATTCAAAGAGGAACCAGACCAGAATTTGCCATGCTCAGGCAGACTTACATCTTAGTTGTAATATGCATACAGGAGGGTGACCTAGAGGTGGAGCCTTAGGGTCAGAGTTGAATTATAGTTAAGTATGGTCATAGAATATTATTTCTAATGCTAAGTAAATATGTCAATATAGTAAAGCTACCTTTGTAAAAATTTTCTCGCTTAAATGAAGGGTATATATAATTCTATTAAATTCATTAGAGAAGTCAATCATTTAACGGTGTTATAAATAATATTTGTATTACATTATTTTGATATGCAGAATGTAATAATGAATGTTTTAGTTAAATTCAGACATGAAGCGTAGCACCCTATAGTCCAGATCCAGTGATCGGGTAGAGTATGGTGTGTTACAATTTTAAGATTTATTAGAGCATCGGTTTAGTTGATCCTCAAGAAGTAAGATTTTGAAAGTTATCCCCTGTATGCATGTTACTCAATTTTGGCTTAGTTCCTTGAACCGTTATTAAGATGTAATTTTTCTTGTAGAGTTAAGTCATGCTAATGGATAGTTCATGATAAGTGGAAAGGAAAACCCTACAAGCTATTGATTTGAATACAAGTATCCCAGAATCAAAAGGAAAATAAAGTAAGCAAGGAAAGTAAATCAATCATGAATGTTAATAGAAGAGTTAAAAATTTTATTGATGACAGGAATTGGAAAAGAGGCAAGTACAATTACAAGAAAATTTTACTTCCCTTCCTTAACTGGTGGGGCAAGAGTGGTGATATCCTCCAGGGCTTCTTCTTTGTGGCAAATTTCTTTTATGGGAGCAGGATTAGTCACCTCGGGTTCTAGGAGAAGAAAGAGTTTGCCTGACTCTTTCCATTCTTTTTAGAATTCTTCTCATTTCACTCCTAAAGGGTAGAGAATATCAAAGTTGAGGTCCACATTGGTAAATATTTGCATGCAATTAAAGTCCACCTAACTCATTTCAAAAGGACCCACGATGACTTGAGCATGAAAAATAAGGTTGGAATTAAAATTGCGCAAATATTCTTTCATATTGGCCTTGGTATCTATTTTGAAGTTCTCTAGGGCCTCATTGCTTTCGTTCCACAACTGCTCCAGATCCGTGAGGTGTTGTTCCTCAAGGGCTTTCATCTTCCCCTCTCATACAACTTCCTTCACTTCATATAGGCGGGCCCTCCTTTCCAACACTTTTTCCCTGGCCTCCAAGGATTTGTACTTAGTCTCTCAGGTGTAGACAGAGTCAATGAGCTCTTGGTTTTGGCGAACAGTTGCCCTATTTAGTTGTCGAAGCTAGATAATTTTTTGTTCACCAGAATGAATGGTCTTTTCAAATTCTACCCGTTTAGCCTCGTGTTCATTATAGGTTTCCTAGAGGGCCAAGCCAAGAAGTCCACACTCTGCTGCCATCATCTAAAATGAACCCACCAATCCTGCTAGCGAAGGCTTATGAACATTAGAAGAGGAGAAAGAAGGGTAGACAAACTCTTTTAACCCTTAGGGCAAATCTTTATCTTATTTTTAATTGGCAGAGGATGGAGAGAAAGGATATGGCCCCGCATTAAGGTGATTCCACCAGATAAAGAATGTATTACCTCCCAGGAGAAGTAAAGTTGATGGAGAAAAAAATGAGAGGTGTGCATAATAATATGACTAGTACCAAAGCTTGACCCTACAAGAGAAGACACTGAAATTGGTGTAGGAAGATCAACAGGATTAGCCGCTATGATGGAAGATTCAGGTATGGTAGGGACAGTTGGCAGAGAATTTTCTCTTTGAGGAACCACTAGTTCCTTTCCATGTTTACAAGGTATCAGCCTACCCCTACTACTGTCTTCAGCACTATGGGGTCCTTCTTCCACCCTTGGCCTCTTGTGGCCACCACAGTTGGCCCTTACCCTTAAGGGAACCACCCTTTCACTCTCTCGTACACTGTTCATCAAAGTGTCTATGTCCACACTATGTTGGGACTGGAAGAATTAAAGAAACTGGAAGAGCATGCAACAACAACAATAATGTCAGGCCAATTGGGAACTAAAGCTTTACTCGATGACTTACCTTTATCACCCGTTGGTGAGGAAGACCAACTGTATGGATGCATATTACAGACGATGTAAAAGAAGTTGGTGGGTTCCCTCTTCCTCCGTACCAACATCAAGGCTAAGTCATTATTGGCCTCATAAGGCCACGTTTCTTTGGTGGATATTACTCTTCTAGTATCCGTACCAAACATCCGGTCAGCTACCTGGCAGCCATTAGGGCTTTTCCCGTCTAAACGGTATCAGAATATGTTCCTAGCTATTAAAAGCTTTTCCAACTCCAGAGTACGACCCAATTTCAATAGATTGTACTGCTTTATGGCAATTTTAGAATCAAATACTTGCCACTAGAAACAGGTGGTTTCTCGAGGGATGGACCACTTGGTTGGGAAGTCGAAACCATCTTCAAGCTTCTTCCTTACCATCTTGACAATGGGCTCGCAACCCATGCGGGCACGAGATGAACCATTTTAGCTGAGGCACCTTGAGTGACGACCTTCACCTGATATATCTACTGAAAAACACCAATAAGGGTGGATCCTCTCAAATGTTACAATCCATGAAGTAGGCTACCGATTCCCACCATGAGAAACCCGCAAGTTACCCCGATGCAATTCCATAATCATTCGGCACTGCACAAAAAAAAAGGTTTTAGTGAGAGATAGAAACCTAACTATAGAAGATAGAAACCTTTAGTTCGTTACTTTTGAACTAGAAATCTTTGTAGTGGGAAACATGATGATTAGGGATATCTAGAAATTATTGTTGAACTCATTTTGGTAAAGGATGTGTAAGAGGATTATATAAAGGAGAGACGTTATTCTCTGGTGTTATTCTTTTTTTTTGTTCTTTCTTCATCTTTTTCTTTGGTCTATTTTGGAAGAGAGAATGATTAATGAGCGTTATGCATGGAAAGAAGGGACTAAAGTTTGAGCCTAAGAAATTGAAAATTTTTGTAGCTAGTAAGCTTTTTAACCTCTCTGTATTAACAGATTTAAGAAAAAGGAAGAAAGTTAAGAATTTCAGTTAACCTATTGATTCTGTTTTGTAATGTGTAAAGTTTCAGATAATCATTAAATTCCCTCTGCATGCAAACAAATTGTGGTTCTTATGATTGTGAATTATCTTCGTTGGATTTCTAAAATTGTTGTTTAGTTGGCTAAGGAGACTCAATAAATAAGGGAAAAGCTAAATAGATGGATTCGGTGTCAACTTCCAAGTGAGTTTCAGAACTCAGTCTTAAATGGTTAGTCATTTTTTTAGTATCGTGTGTTGGGTATGTTTAACTTAGTGTTCTAAAAATGATGAGTTATTCTACGACTGAATGTTGGTGTATCGTGATGCGTGATGTGTGTTGATATGCAATTGCATGAATGCTTGTAAGTTTAACAATGTTGTGTAGATGAAATGTTTGGCATAATATGTGTTGTACATTAATAGTAGTATTGGTTGAGTGCTTATGTATGAAATGCATGTCTATGAATGATATGTCGAGTATGGAGGGATGTTCTGGTGGATGATAGCAGGGTGATATGCCATGTTGTGCACTCTGTGCCATGTGTTATTCGACTTTGCGAAAGTCTAGGTGAAATGTACGGAGAATGAGTATGAATGGTATTTGGCTTTGTAGAGGTTCGATTGGTTTGTACAAAGAATATGTGCACATAGATATGAAAATCCTTTATGGGTAGTATAAGACTTTGCAGAGTCTAAGGCTTTAAGCCGTATGAATGAAACCAAATCAATGGCCATGACATAATCTAGTGAAGGTCCGCCAGATAGTTCATGTATGTGTATCTATTTCTATATGACGAATTCCTTTTAGGAATTCGCATTTTATGAGTCCGCATATGTAAGACATGGTTTTCTGCCAGAATCACTTACATGATAGTTATACATGGGGTTCTGCCTTGTGGAAGTCCGCAAAATAGTTCATGTATATGATCCCGTTTGGATATGAGTAGTAATTTTCTTTATTAATCAGTAATGGGTAAGTTGGTTATTCAAGCATGTATCTATCTAAGACTCTATGCGGAATGTATTCATATATGCAATATGATTAATTGTCTATGATCCCACCCCTGGATGAGAGACTTCTTTTATGAATCTGTCTATATATTTCGCAAGTATGGATCTGCATACTTGAGTCTAAAACATGGGCCCGTAAGGATCATTCTACAAACTTGAGTTCATTAGGACAAGTTACTAATAGCAATACACAATAGAAACTATTCGTCAAGACCTCACTCACTTGGCTATCTATACCTGTTGCTGAAAGTCACGTGCCATGGGAATTATTTAGGGGTCTTCTTCCATAAATCCGCAAGTAAGAATCTGCAAGGATTACCTCTCAAGGAAGTAATTGTGTAGGATTTCACTAAGACCCACCTCACTTAGCTATCCTATATGTTGGTGCAAGTCACGTGATCTGGGAATTATCTAGGGGTCTTCTTCCATAAGTCGACAAGTAAGAATCCCCAAGGATTACCTTTTAAGTAAGTAATTATGCAAGAGTCTGCCAAGACAACTATTAAAGAAAGAACCCGTGGGTATAGTCTGCCAAAATGTCAATTGTCTAAAAATACTTTTTTATTCGTCTATGAAATCTCATAAGTGGAAGCCCTATATGTGCAAGACAATGTATAGTCTGAATGTGAAATCTTCTATTTTCAAGTCATCTGTATTAGATCCAATGTAGTCGAGGAAGTTGAATTATTCTACAAGATGCACAAGTAGATAAGTGATAGTTTCATTAAAGATTTTGTGCCAAATACAAGTTCATCCAATTTATGTGATGTCAATACTACACCAATAAGATTTGCAAACTATTCTAGTATAGACAAAGTCAAACATGAATTCTAATCCATGAAGTACAAGTTTACTAGCGTTGTGCTAATACAAGGTATGGACAACTCAATAAGTTTATTTGAGATTACTTGTATTTTATTATGAATTGTAGGTAAAAAGGGCAAATCTAGGATTTGAGGAGGAACTAAACCAGAATTGTAGGTAATAACGTATGCATACAATAGGGTGACCTAGAGGCGAAGCCTGAAGGTTAGATTTGAATTGTAATTAAGTATAGTCATAGAATATTATCTCCAAGACTAAGTAAATATGCCAATATAGTAAAGTTACCTTTGTAAAATTTGTATAGCTTAAATTAAGGGTATTTATAATTGTATTAAATTCATTGGCGAACTCAGTTAGCTAATAGTGTTATAAATAAGATTTTTATTACGCTATTTTGATATAGGAAATGTAATAATAGATGTTTTAGTTAAATTCGAACATGGAGCATATCACCCTGTAGTTTAGATCCGGTAATCGGGTCTGGTATGAGGTGTTACAAATGATAAAGGTGTAGGAGATGTTGATAATGTAAACGCCCATTTGCTTAGGAACTAGACTTGTGGCATTATTATACGGAATGATCATTCAGCCCATATGCTTTAGATCCCAATGTTTTGCATATATCTAAGTTCCTAGAATACCCAGATATAATACGTTCCCATAGGTTGGCACTAGATCCCAAATCAAAAGAGTTGGTTGTAGGTTAAAAATTCCCAAAAATTATGAACGTATATTTGAGATTAGGAAGTATAGCATGAAAGTATCATTGGGCTACAAAGTCACTGTATCTAAACCAACATTATTTATCAGGGAGTGTTGGAGGTCTTCAAAGGGTTGCAACTGCAGGTACGAGCTGCATTGATGCAAATGTCGCAATTGAGGGACATTCGAAAATATGTAGGGCCTCATACATGCATTGTAGATGATGCAAGATCGTGGAAAACTTAATATGAAAACAATATATAATTGCATTATTCCACTAGTGAAAGATATGCCCACCATTCATGTATCGGTCTTGATTGTCGATATGCAATCCCGTTTTCAGTAAAAAGTATCATACAAGAAAGCATAATGAGCTAAACAAATGGTGGTAGAATAGTTGTATAGTGATTGGGATGCGTCATACAATGCAATTCATGTGTGGTTAGCCACAATACAAAAGTACGTTCCAGGGGTTGTGGTTGACTTGCAGACATTGCCTGCTTACGGTTTGGATGACCAATTAGATCTAGGGAAAATGATTTTCCACCGTTTGTTCTGGATATTTGATCCATGCGTTAGGACATTTCCCCTAAGTCTCTTGTGTAGGTTGATGGAACCTGTCTATATAAGAAATATACGATAATCCTCTTTATTACTGTTGCACAAGACAATAACCAAAACATACTATCGGTAGCCTTTCCCATTGTGGAGAGTGAGAAAATATATTTGTAGCAATTTTTCGTGACAAACTTACGGAGGTATTTTGTTAGATAAGACAACATTTGCATTATTTTTATTGATCAAAGGGGCTAATTACGACGATTAGGTGTTCTGGTTTTCTATGGAGATTTGTATACTACATCCTCTACATTACAGCTAATTTTCGTAGGGACTTTAAGAATGTAGATTAGCGTAAACAAATCATGAACATGGCTAATTCAACATTCATAGTTTTTTTATCTTTTGAATACACTTAGAAACTCAAAGGAATGATAACATGTCTTATGGAAATATGTACACAATGTATGAACTGGAACAACACCATTTTAGAAATAGGATGGTGAGGCTTCAGGAATGAACAATGATATACACAACTGGTTCAATAGCATATAGCTGTATCAATGGGCCCAATGTTTCAATGAAGGGTCTCGCTATGTACATATGACCACCAACCTTCTAGAGTTTGTTAATGTTTTCTTGAACTGTACACAAAATCTTCCCATTTTAGTTGTTTTCTCAGCTACGTTCTATTGGTTGGCAACCTAGATGCCTAGAATGAGGGAGAAAAAAGTAAAGCAGATTGAGGTGAGACATGCTATTGTGAGGAGGTTAGGAAGGCGATGGCGGTCAACACACTGAGAGTGAGGTCAATGACCATAAAACTATGTTTCTGACACTTGGAAACCTTTCAGGTGATAGAGTTTATCGACCATCGAGTGGGTATCCTGGCTAGGTCCTAGAAAGTTGATCTTCGAAATAGGCAGTGCTACTACATGAGGTTTTAAACTCTTCGGTACCCATGTTCATAAGTCGTTGCAACATGTGCATGGGCCAAGGTTGAATGTGACCAATATATCACTGAGGTGTACATGTTGAAACACATGTTACATATTCAGGAAAACTAGTTCCCCACATTTAGGGATGTCTCTGATGCAATTCCCCGAGCTTGGAATGTTCGCAAAATTGCTTGAATGAAAGGATTGTCTTGAATGGTTCAAATGGTGGAAACCTTGACTCGAAGTACTTGAATACTCTAAGGAATCGAAGTTATAAATGAATCCGACCCACTTAAACTTGACGAAATACTCGAACCTTGGTATGTGTAGTCACCACACTCTGTGATAGGAAACGAAGTGATAAGACAAAAGATTGAACACCACAAACTAAGAAGTTTGATAAGTTCGAATAAGTTCGGTTAAGAACCTTAGAGAGAAATTCTCACAAAGATAAGTTTTAATATTCAAAATGTTCTAAAATTACAAATTTCTAATTACATGACTTATATAGACCCTAAGATGGCTATTCAAATTTGACATCAATAGTGTGTAATTAAATTGTTCACACTCTAGCATTAAAAATCACTTCATAAAGATAGGAAATTCATGCATTAATCGATTGGTCACTTTCTCCCCCATTGGACCGTCCATGTATGCTTAATCAAGAAGAAATCGCCAAGTTTCCTTGCATGTTCAGCCTTTAATTCTTACTTCATTCCCCTTGGCTGACTATTTGCATGCCCCATGCATCTCCTTAAATTAAAGTTTTAATGCGTCTTGGGATGTTGACTGGATAGTATAAATATTTGTAATTCATTCCCCACCTTGCTGTATTTATATGTTCATTCAATAGCCGAATTTATGAGGTACATTCCCTTTTATTTGTTCATGAATCCTTCTTTATTAAGAAATGCATTAATACATGTACTTAGCTCCCCATACGGACAGTCATATGTATCATCATTGAAGGTTGGTTCTTGAATGTTTCAGATGCTTCCTTTGTGCATGCATTGGTTGAATTGAAGAGCCACTCAATGATCCATACGAATGGTCTCCTACACAAGTACTTGGAAGAACTCACTCCACAATTTGGCTTAGACAATTAACAAAAGAATTAGCCACTTGACTCTTGATCCATTCGCATATATCATATATATATACCATGACACACACTCACTCATGCCTATATGCAACACTTAATAACAAATTACTCGAACATACTAAAATAACACAGGCATGCATGCTAAAGATAAATCAACTTAGTAATTTAAACATTGAAGACATATGACAACATGTATGATAAAGTTTTTGGAATTAAATAAAAAACACAAACTTATTAAAATAAACTTAAGATAATTAGAAGTCTTAGAATTGGCAGATTAATTCAATCAGGCCCTTTAAAGAATACGTCCAAAATTTGAATGATTTGGACCCATATGGGAGTTGGACTAGGCCCAACTTGGGCATGAATAGCTTGGCCTTGGAATCACATCAGTCTTGACATGGGAAGTGCCTCTGTGTATATTTTAAATGACATGGACTTGAGGGAGAAGGGCAAACCCAAACATTGCGGTCTATGCAAAATAGTTGGCCACAGTTTAAAGTGCCCGTATTGAAACTTTCATCCTAGACAACTGTCGTAGTCGAGACAAATATAAATTTAAGTACCCGAAGTTTGAATGTATTTTACACATTACCTATTGCATTTTATTGACATTAATAAAAATTAATTAATATAACAGCAACCTTGTAATGTTTAATATAAGAGAACATGAGATTGAAGTTGGAAAATTGAAACGTCAATAAAATTTGATTAATATAACACCAAAATTGTCATGTTTAATATAAAGGAAAAAATGAACCTTATTAAAACTTCAAATAAAGCTTATTAGAAAAAAAAATGGTACAATTAATTCACACTTTAAATTTATCAAAATTGATGGTTGGCTGGATTTTTTTATGGGGTGAAATGTTGCGGTGCCCTTTGTTGACGTCTAGGTTGTTTCGACGGTCTATCAGGAGCTCAATGTTTTCCTCTCCTAAAATTGCATTATCATCATCCATTGGCAAACCAAGTGTATCAAAGTAACTCAAAAAATCGTATGTCCCAAACGTTTGACCGGGAGGTGTGGAGTACTGAGGTGCAGAGCTAAACATATCATCTATCATTAATGACCTCGATTGTTGATATTGAGAATTACAATCGGGCATCTCCGAATGATAGTAGTAGCCTTGGAACTCTAGCGCAAAACTGTCATTGTACAACTTCGGATGATAAGAACTAGCCTTGGATTGTGGTTGTATCTAAACTAGGTATTCTTTGGCAGCTACAGGTTTAGGCCTAAGAGTAGGAGGAGACGGATGCCTTAGGCGAGTATGAGAGCAACTCAATACACTTTCCTAATGTCCTCGTCGGTGCATGTGTCCAGGGACTACCATCAACTAGTCACAAAATAAATAAGACAACCCGTTTTCCACATACCATCATTGGTAGTGGATCGAGGGCATGAAATCCCTCGTAAAAGAGTCTATTTGAGGCCTCCTATCTATCCAAGCATTCCACATTACAATCCACTATTTATGCTTCAATGTCCAATTCTTTACATCTTTCTCCTCTTATTAATGCCATGGACATTATCGAAGTTGACTGGAACGTTTGGAAGATCTTGCTTACACTCGAATTGTTGTAGAACCTGATCCCTGTTGTGCCATGCAATGTTTGAAAAATTCAAAACAAGTGCGTTAAAACACCACACGTATGAATGGTGGTAATCCGACTGAGAAATTACACCCACAACATCTAACGCAACATATGGTATCCATACGAACTGCACAATTAATAATATCATTATAGTGACATGAGTAAAATAACATAACTAAAATAATTACATAACGTGAATATAATTTTATTTTGAAAAAAATTACCTCTTTTATGGGCATATGCCTCAATCATTTGTTTATATACAACAAGGGTTTCTGACTTCTTAATCCCTGGACAAGTACATCATTTGAAAAGAAAGCAAAATTGTTAGATAACATTTTCATAAAAATTAATTCTTAATTGATGTTTTAAATTCTTTACCTACTTACAAGCTGGAAAACATATTGTTGGTGACTTAGTGATGCCAGAAATAGCATCTTGTACAATGCCCAAGACTATAGCAGTAGCAAACACCCCGCCTATATTTTGCGTATCGTGTTTAGTCGCCTGACAAAGCTTAAGGTAAAATGTTGCTAATACTGCTGAACCCCAACTATACGAACGGACAACTTGAAAATCTACCAACATAGGTAAGTACATCAGGTGGACTTTATTATTACATGAGTCTGACATGAGTACCCCCAGTCAGCTCTAATATATATGCCCGAGCAGTGCACATCTTCTCCCATTCAGAGACAATACTCGATAATATTTTGAGATTTTGCTTGAGCCAATGAAATTTTAATCTAACACATTTAACAGTGTCATCACCCGGTGACCGTCCAAGCAACTAATAGAAAAATGACATAGGTTCGATCACTTTACTTAATCTCGTGACTGCAACACCGTCAACTGGGAGCCTGAGTTGCAATGATACATCTACTAAGGTGATTATGCACTCTCCACATGACAAATGAAATTTGTGGGTCTCCAAGTGCTACCTCTCAACCAAGGAGGAGATCACGTCAGCCCTGAGCTCAAACGTCCTAATTAACGCCATCGTTCCAAATCCCATGGCATCCAAATAGGAGAAATACATTCGTCCGGTTGGTAGTCAGAACATAGGCATGTACTCTCAAGTCCGGTTGGTAGTCAGAACATAGGCATGTACTCTCAAGACGCGGTACTTACTCTGTCCATAACAAATAATCATATTAATTAAATATGTCAGTTAACAACATAATGACATGCAAATTTATAAAATACTCGTGAATAGCAAGTAGCTATTTTTTTACCTGCACATTAATCATCATGGTCGTGTGATCGATTGCTCTAATCTATGAACCCATTTCGATATTTGTACAAAAAAAATTGAATAAACATAACATTTTAAAACAATAACGCTTCAACATAATAATATTTACACAACCCATTTTTGTAAATAATTTTATATTTACTTTATTTAAATAAAATATTCACATAATAATTTTAATCACCAACTAAAAGAATTAAAAAAAATTATCTTACCCCGGATGTTTGCAACTAAAATTTTATATTCTATGCAAATTAATATTAAAACATTATTAAAAAAACATATATATATATATATAAATAACTACTCTATTTAAATATGAAGAAAAAAAAAGTTGGCAGATGATCGATTGGTCACATCGACGATAGGCGTCAGGCCAACTTTTCTTTTCTTTTTTACCATCAAATTTTTGAAAAAGAATCAAACCAAAGCCGTTAATTTGTCAGCGATACCATTAAAATTTTATTTTTTCATACCCATATGTTATTTATTTTGTATTTAGAGGAAATACATGTATTTTTTGGTGTGACCTAACATGTTGGTGGCACCACTTAAAAAATGCTTTTTTTTCCAACAGGAATGATTGTGAAATGATTAGGAGAGTTTTAGGGTTGTGCCACCTGACTCATTGGCTGCACCAAATTCTACGGTAGAAAATAACCTAATTTTGTAATTAAATTTTTTTAATATTATTTTGATAAAGAAACCCATCTAATGTTATGCAATCAAATCTAGTGCGATGAAAAAGGAACAATGTCAGGGATGAAACAAAAGCATAAATTTATACTTGTACACACGGCGCATGAATCTCAATCGAGTGACTTTACACAAAACTAATGAGAGCATTACACAAAACTAATGAGAGCAAGGATGGGATCCATAAAACTCTACAAAAAGAGCAAAGTATAGTTTTAATAAAGAATGAAAATACAATTAGCCATGGGTTGGGGATATTTTCATTGAGTTTGAGAAAGTAGAGAGATTTGTGAAGAGGTACAACCTCAAGCATCATGATGCATCCACTATCCGCATGGTCCAAGTAACAAAGTAAGATGTACTTATGTCAATTGAGCCATCTTCGATGAAGACAAGTTTGCGAACAATTTAGAAACCAACCAAGCTCCAGCCAGAACAAGCAAACCCAGGAGAGATATAGCCAACTAAAATTTAAACATAAAAAGTAGTTCTTTGTATTATCAGGAAATATTTGCAAAGCTTCTCAGCAGCTACCACATCCATTTATAGAAATTCAAACCACTGAGCTATAAATACATGTCACACATGTCACATTTAGCTGCAACCAATATGTAGTTAAATTGAAGATAAGAAAAATGCTCGTATTTGAATCTGGAACCAAGTGAAATAAAGAGTGCAAGTAGAGAAACTCTAGTCTCAATACTAGAATGAAGGTATAAATCTAAGCCAATTTGCAAAGCAAGTATTTAATTTAGAATTTTTTGCATTTTTTAGGGGTTTAAAAGAATACATGGATTGTTTTGTTACTTTAGAACACCTATATGCAATGATAAAATATTGACTACAACTAGAAGGGGAACAAAGGAAGAGAAGACAATAGCTAGATTTCAAATAATTCACACAACCATTAAAAATTAATCACCATAATTTTCTAGAGATATGAAGTATTCAATATAAAGAAACCCTTAACAGAATCGAACTTTAGCAATTCTACATTGATTTTACCATTTCATTTTACATAATGATATCATATGAAAAACAATTTGATTTGATGGCCAAAATCCATACGATCTATTAAAGTCAGCTACCATGTTTCATCATTCATGGTTCACTCGCTACCCAATCAAATTTACAGTGTCTCATCCAACATCAACAAAGTAATTGATAACAATAATAATTAGTGGCTGAAACATCCTAGAGGTTATGCATTATATCATAGAGAAACATAGAGCAAGTGAACAAAAATATTTGCAGGAGACTTACATACTGTAGAACTAACGTTAATACTGGAAATATTGAATGATCGCAAAGTCCAAGCAATGAACACCAACCAAGTCCATGTAATGCTCAAACTTGGTTATAGGAAGTGACTTAGTTATCATATCTGTAGTATTATCATGAGTACTAATTTTGCTCACAACAATATCACCACGAGCAATAATATCACACACAAAATGATACCGAACATCAATGTGCTTTGTTCTCTCATGAAACATTTGATCCTTCGTAAGGAATATGGCACTCTAACTGTCACAAAACATTGTACTGATCTGAAGGTCTTTACTGAGTTCACCAAAGAGTCCCTTTAACCAAATAGTTTCTTTACAATCCTCAATAATCATGATGTACTCAGTTTCAGTAGTAGACAAAACAACTGTAGTTTGCAAAGTAGCTTTCCAACCAATTGTGAAACCCCTAATTGTAAAGACATACCCTGTGAGAGAGCTTCTTTTATCAAGGTCTCCAACAAAATCAGAATCAACATACCCAATGAATCCATCTATAGTTCTTCCTAACTATAAGCAAACATCAGTAGTACCTTGTAAGTATCTAAAAATCCATAGAACTGCTCTCCAATGTTCTTTACCGGGATTTACCATGTATCTACTAACTGCAATAACTGATATGATAAATCTGGACATGGGCAAACCATAGCATACATGAGGGATCCCACTGCAGTAGAATATGGAACATGTGACATGTAGTTAATCTCATCATTTGAGTGTAGAGACAAAGCCGATGAAAGTCTAAAGTGGGCTGCTAATAGAGGACTAACAGGCTTGGCATTCTACATATTGAACCTGCGAAGAACTTTCTTAATGTACCCTTTCTGACTTAGATATAATTTACATGCTTTTCTATCTCTAAGAATCTTCATCCCAAGTATCTTCTTTGTTGCTCCCAAGCAAGACTTGAATCGAACTATACTTCACAACTGGAGAAAACACATCTGTGAAGTCTACACCTGGAATCTAACTGTAACCTTTTCCAACCAGCATTACTTTATATATGGGTTCTTCAACTCCTAGAGTTCCTTCTTTCTTTTTGAACACCTATTTACAATGAACAACCTTTTTACCTTTAGGAAGTTTCACTAGAGCCCATGTTCTATTCTTATGGAGCAATTCTATCTTTTCTTACATGACAATCATCCACTTTCCTAAATCTTTACAACTAATTGCCTCAGAATAAGTAGATGGCTCTTAATTTGCATCTATATCTCTAGCTACATTTAAAGCATAAGCAATTAGATTAGCCTCAGTGTACCTCTTTGGAGGTTTAATTTCTCTTCTAGGAATGTTCTTGACAATAGAATATTGTGGTGAAAAAGCAGCTCTACTCTCAGTTTTTGTACTAACTTGAGGATTAGACTCTGCTGTAGATCCTAGATCAATCTAAAGCTCTACCTACTTTTGTTGGTCTTTATTGGAAGAGTGTTTAAGAGATAAGTTAGGTAGCATAGCAATTTCATAAAAAATAATATCTCTACTAATCCCAACTTTTCTATTTTCAAGACACCATAACTTACACCCTTTAACACTAGTCTTATAACCAAGAAAAACACATTTAATGAATCTAGGTTCCAATTTCTCATTATCAATATGAGTGTAACACCCCTAACCCGTATCCGTCACCAGAATAGGGTTACAGAGCATTATCGTAAAATTGTAACATAAAAACATACATTTCCAACATTGATATAACCATAGCATAATCCATTCATATACATGAATATTGTCCTTTAATCGAGCCCTCGAGGCCTTAGAAACACTTTAGAAATGATTCGGGACTAAATCTGAAATATTTGGAACATTAAGGAAAAAGTTAGAAATTTTAAACTGCAGGGGTCACATGGCCTTGTGACTCACACGGTTGAGACATGCGTCCGTGTCTCAAGCCATGTAACAATCAAAATAAGGACACACGACCATGTCCTAGCTCATTTCTGTGCCCATATAACTCTCTAACTTGGATCACACGGCCAAGCCACACACCCGTGTGCCAGGCCGTGTAACACTTGAAATGGCCTCACACACCCGTGTGTCAGGCTATGTGCTAGGCCGTGTAACTACCTGACTTGCAACCTTTGAAACATACAAGGGGCACACAGCCATGTTGCATGGCCATGTGTCACACACGGCTGAGACAAACGACCGTGTCTTAGGTCGTGTGGACAAGAAATTTGCCAAAATCAAGCCATTTCTTTCACCCAATTCAAACATGTATCTAGACACAATTTGCATATATGACCAAAGCATTAAAATATGCCTAAAACATGCATAAAATGACCAATATGCCAATAAGGCACCTCAATCACAAACCATTAAACACATCTACATTTATGCATATTTGGTCATACATCAACCTTACACAACTGATTCATTTCCATCTCAAACATACCATACTTGACCACATTGCAACTACTCCATCACATACCAATTTGGCTATTGAAAACATGCACCAACTTAACCATATTAACAAACATCAACAAGATGCCATAAGTACCAAAAGTTCATCAACCAAGATAACTTATACATGCCAAACATATCAACTAGCCAATAACCATAAGTCCTCCTATACATGCCATTATAACCTTGACCAAAACATCAAAATCTATCAATATAATTGCTAGATAGTGTGATAGGTCTCCGACGAGCTTCCAAATTGATCGAGCTTTTCATATTCTAGAAAACATAGGAAAGACAACTACATAAGTATATAATGCTTAGTAAGTTTGTAAAACATGAACATAACTTACCATTTCAATGCATAACTTTAAAATTAAACATGATACAATCCAAGTAATAGCTTGGCACAAGCCTAAGCATCATCAACAACATTTGTTAGTACATTAACACATAATTCACTTGAATTATCACGTGGTAAGGTAAATTCACATGAACATAATGTCATTGAACTCTTTCCATAAACATAGAAATACATTCATAAATCATTATCAATTCATACCTTCCCAAAGGTCCATAACATAGACGATTGGAACACTTATCGTTCCTTCCCTTTACATGCCCGTTGAACCACTTAGAATAATATCGGATACGTGGGAAAGCTCACATAAATTATGCTAAATATATGGTCGAAACCATTCCTTTTCCTTTTCCTTTACATCGTTGCTCACTCGAGCCATAAAATGGGTCTGCTCACACAACCTAACGGTTAGAATGTAAGCTACACGATGCCGCTCACGCAAACTAACGAGTGTCCGCAAGAAATGTCCTACCCTATTCCGTGTGCTCGTAAATGGAAATTTATGCAATTTCATCCACATTTCATGCTAATCGATTTACCTAGGGACTAATATCAACCCATAAAAACCATTATTTCACAATTTTACCATGATATTTTACTACTTTTGCAAATAAGTCCCTAAATGATAATTTCATCAAAAATAACTTTATAAAACTTGTTTATTTAATGACTCATAATCTTTCATTAAAATTTAAAAACCATACAAAAATTTTCATGGAAAACCCTAAACCTTTAACAGTTTTGTAAATTAGTCCCTAAGTTAGCTAGTTTAAGCTACAATGACTTCAAAAACATAAAAATTAATAAAAACGGGATCAAAACTCGTACCATGTAAGAAATGAGATGCAATCGAATGTTCCAAACCCTAATATGGTTTCTTTCTTCTTCAATTTCAGTGGTAGTGAGTTTTGAAGAAGATGAATGCTTTATGTTTTAATTAATTTAACCTTATTTACCTATTTACCATTTTATATTTTAAAATTATTCATAATTTCAACAAAACCAACCCATGAATATCCACTAACTATATAAATGGTCTATTTACCACCTAAGTCCTCTTATTTTAAAGTTTCATAGCTATTTGATATCTTTAGCTACTAGAACTCCACTTTTGCACCTTTTACGATTTAGTTATTTTCACAAAATTAACCAGGCAAACGTAAAAATTTCTTAACAAAATTTTTATACGACCTTATTAATATTCCATAGACACTAAAATAATAATAAAATAAATATTTACTCACCAGATTTGTGGTCCTAAAACCACTATTTTGATTTCACTAAAAACGGGCTGCTACAATGAGCATACGCAAGACACCCAAAAATCTTCAAATCAGAATAACCAGTAGGATTTCTAGTCCATACCTCTTGTGGAGTCTTTTTCTCAATGGCAACGAACGGAGACCGATTAATAAAAAAATGCAGTAGAGGTCGCTTCAGCCCAAAACAACTTCGGTAAAAAAGTATTCGACAACATACATTGAAACATTTCCATGATTGTTTTATTCATTCATTCTGCAATATTGTTTTACTGTGGAGTATGGTGAACTGTTAAATGTCTTATGAGCCCTTCTAATTTATAGAATTCATTAAACTCATTAGAACATAATTTTAAACCATTATATGTGGGGAGGTGTTTTATCTATTTTCCAATATATTTATTTATCAAAGTTTTCCAATTCTTAAACTTGAACAACACATCACTTTTCTTCTTTAAGAAGAATGCCCAAACTTTTCTGGAAAAATTGTCAATAGTCGTCAACATATAATTAGCTCTACCACTCGAAGGCACTCTAGATGGTCCCCAAAGATTAGAATGAATATAATCTAGCATTCCCTTAGTGTTATGGATTCCTCTAGTGAATTGAACTCTCTTTTGCTTCCTAAAAACACAATGCTCACAGAACTTCAGTTTACTAATGTCTTTTCCATCAATAAGTCCTCTTTTGCTCAATTCTCCCAAGTCGTTCTCACTCATATGCCCTAGGGCATATGTCAAATTCTAGTAATGTAACATCTTTAACTCGTTTCTGTTATTGGATTAAGGTTATGGAGCATTACCGATCAATCAGAAATCATACAACATCATAACATTAAAGATCTTAAACATATCAAAAGTAATTCATTCATATGCATTTTGTCCCTAAAACGAACCTTTGAGGCCCTAAAAATAACTTAGAAACAATTCGAGACTAACTTGAAACAAAATAAAAATTTTAAGAAAAAAGTTGCAAAAATTGAAAATTAGGGGTCACACGACCGTGTGACAGCACCCTAGGCCGTGTAACTTTCAAACAAGGGACACACGGCCGTGTCCCAGCCCGTGTCCTCACCTGTGTAACTCACTGAGTAGGGTCACATGTTCGTGTCACACGCCTGTGTGCCAAGCCATGTGCTAGGTCGTGTAACTCATTAACTTAAACACTAAGAAACTCACAAATGACAAACGGCAGTGTCGCTAGGCCGTGTGTCTCACACAGCCATGTGACAATCCGTGTGAACCCAAAATTCACCTAAAATCAAGCCATTTCATAACCAAACTATGCATAAATATACAATCCAATTGTGCACACTTCCAAGTGACCTAAACATCATCCAAACACACCTAAAGATGACATTTCAAATACCCTAATTGAACTAACCAATATGTCATTCAATGCACCACAAATGCATCAAAACATCAAATACCTAAACATACAAATATTTCTATAATCCAAACATAATAACCAAGTTCAAATAACTACGATTTATAACCAAATTCAAGCCATCAAAACATACCAAAGAACCTTAAATACAATCACAATAAGGTAACCAAAATGACATAACTTGGTAAGGCATCAAAATGTACCGAACCAACATAGCTTTCAAAACTTATACATACCAAAAACATCATTAACACATTCATCAAAATACCATTCTCAAACCATCACAAACATTCCAAAAGATTATGATTTTAAATCACTAAAAGTGGTCAAGATGACCTTTCTTAACAAGCATTACAAGTCCATCATATAAACATAAACTTCAACACACAAGCATACTAAATCAACCATTTAATACGTTCATGATCCATCAATACAAAAGACCTATACATGCCATTATTAACCTTGGCCAAATTACTCAAAAACTACCAAATTAATTGCTGGATAGTGTGATAGGTCTCCGATGAGCTTCCAACCAAATCAAGTTTCCAATGATCTATAAAACAAAGGAAAACAACTACGTAAGCAACAATTTCTTAGTAAGCTCGTATAAACTTAAACATAACTTACCGCTTCATTAATACAATTTATAGATTAAGCATAAGTGATTACCGATGCCATATAGTATAAACCTATTGAAACGCCATCAAACTCACAAGTTACTAAGTTCATCAACATCACATATAAGTTCATTTATAACATAAGTGAATTTCAGAAGACACATCACATACTCATCAACCTTTTCATAAGATTATGAATCATTCCATTTACTTACTTACCATTCCATTCCAAATGCTTAATATAAGCCTAAAAAACATCATCAATTCATAATTTAGTGCATTTTTCCATGATATAAACGAGTTCATCCATAGCATAAGTAGATTTCCCATATATAAGTACATCATTTAACTCATCAATCTTTTTATAATATCATATTACATCCCAATTGTGAACTTACCATTTCATTCCCTTTTCTTACCAGTTGAACCATCTATAATTACATCGGATACTCAAAAAGCTTAAACATAGTGTGCCTTTACATATAACCGCAACCTTTCCTTTACATCAATGCTCACACGAGCTATGAAATTGGTCTGCTCACACGATCTGTGGAGTATCCGCAAGAAATATAGGGCCTCAGCCATCGGTAGGACATTTAGGACTAGCACCCAAAACATGAAATAACTAATGACATGTTATTTGTATCCTAAGAATTCTTAAGGTTCAATCGGGAATTATTATCCGTCAATTTATCATGGCAGCAATAAATTTATAGATATTGATTCATTTATATTAGAACAACATAACATATATTCAATTAAGCTAACGTTAAAATGAATATAATTCATACGAACTTACCTCAATAAATATAGTTGTAAAACGAAGCCAACGACTAACCCAACACTTAGCTTTTCCTCGATTTTGATCCGTTTGTCTCCTTTTTAATCTAAATAATAATTTTTTATTCAATTAAACCATTCAAATAACTTAACATAATCAATTCAAGCCTACAATCCATTTTAAGGTGAATTTATAAAATTACACCATATTTATCCAATATTTACACTATTTTCCTTAAATTTTACCTTTTTCATAAACCATTCCCTGAACTTGAAAATCATCAAAAATTACTGAACAAAATACTTTTATTTAACAACCAAGCTTTATAATCTATCATAAAATTTCAAGAACATCACAATTTCATCCATGGTAAAATTCAAAACATTTAAAAATTTTGAGAACGAAGATACGGGTTAGTTTGACTTAGTTGTAACGATATCAAAAACATAAAAATTATAAGCAACGGATGAAAAATGGCTAACATGCAAGGGAAAAACCAAGTCAAAGCTTCCAAAATCCTCCAATGGTGGTTTCGTGATAAAAAAAATATGAAAGAAGAAGAAGATGGACACCATTTTCTTATGTTTTATTATTTTAATATACTTATTCATATAATTTTAATAAATTAAACATATATTTTAGTAATATAATATAATAAATAATCAACCATGCACATAAAAATGGCTTAGTTGCCTTATAAATCCATCCACTTATAATAATCATGCCATTTAGTCCATAAAATTCAATAGCGATTAAGTTTTACATCTTTTACGATTTAGTCCTTTTTCTTTAATTACCTAATCGAACCATAAAATTTCCAAACCATAACTTCTCATACTAATATCGTAACTCTGTAAATATTTTTATAAAATATTTATGGGCTCAGTTTATAGAAATGAGATCTCGATACCTTGTTTTCCAAAACCACTTGAACTTAATTATTTGTTCAAATAGCTTAAATTGCCAATTCAAAATTTATTTTACTACAATAATTGAGTTGTAAATGTTAAATAATAATATTTACAAGCTCACTTGTCAGATTCGTGGCCCTAAAACCACTATTTCTTACACCGCAAAAAAACGGGTTGTTACAAGTAATATCATCATCTAACAAGGAAGAGGAAGCGATAATGCATCTCCAGTAACAGTTGAACCTTACAACACATATAAATTGAAAGTCTTTCTCTATCCTTTCATCACAACGAGGGAACCCTTGCTAATCTTCAAAACTCCACTTTTAGTTGTGTACTTATGCCCTTCTGAATCAAGAGTACTCAATGAAATCAAATTCTTCTTCAGTTGTGGCACAAGTCGTACTCAATTAAGTGTTCTAATGACTCCATCGAACATCTTAATTTTGATCATGCTAATGCCTGCGATTTTACATTAAGCATTATTTCTCATAAAAAAACCTTCAAACACAGTTTCATATGTTGTAAACTAATCCCGATTGAGACTTATATGGAACGTTCAACCAGAATCGAGGATCCACTCCTTGCTCACTTTAGAGTTGTTGGTAGAAACAACTAGAAGTTCACAATCACTGTAGTCTTCTACTACATCAGCTTCACCGGATTATTCTAGTTGTTTTTCCTTTTGATTCACAGCCTCCCTTTTGATCTTGTTCTACAAATTATCGCATTTAAACTTAATGTGTCTTTTCTTCTTATAGAAGTTATAGGTTTTACCTCTATTTGGATATCTCGATCTACCTTTAGATTTATTGTGAGGATTTCGTTCTTGTGTTCTCCCACAATTGTTATTAGTATTTCATTCTTGTCTCCCACGAACAATGAAACCCTTTATCTAAGAGTTGGATCCAACCACAAGATGCTTCATCTTGTCATATGAGATTAAGGAAGCATAGATTTCATCAACTGTGAGAGATTCAGAGCTATACAAAATTGCATCTCTAAAGGTTGAATATGACGGGGGCAATGAACAAAGTAGAATTAACCTTAAATATTCCTTATCATACCGAACCTCTATAGCATCTAGGTCTGAGAGAATTTCTTTAAACACAATTACGTGTTCGTGCACGGACACACCTTCCTCCAAATGATGAGCATAAAGACATTCCTTTATATACAGCTTGCTAGTTAGGGTTTTCAACATACATAGTTATTTAAGCTTTTTCCATAATGCAGTGGCGGTATTCTCCTTCAACACGTCTGGTAGAATTTCATTTGCCAGATGCAGTTATAAATACGTTAAAGCCTTTCGATCTTTACATCTCTTCTCTTCATCCGTCAATTTCAAAGGCATCTTATCTAACCCTAGTAGGGCATCCTCCAAGTCCATCTGCGCAAGAACTGTTTACATCTTTACCTACCACAACACAAATCTGGTGTTGCGATCCAACAGCGAAATCTCATACTTTATTTTCGTCATTACCATGATCGAGACAAGCAACCCGAAAAGCTCTTGATACTCGTTTGTAGAGCTAACATCGATAATGGAAATATAGAACGGTTGCAAAGCTATAAGAAAAAAATAAGGCACACAGATTTTATGTGGAAAGCCCTTTCAGGAAAAAACCACAGGAAGAGGAGAAGAAAATTCACTAATGTTAAATTTGAATGATTTCAAGAGGAGTTTCAATTACATCTATTTAAATTTTGACAAACCTTATTCTAATCAATGTCAAATAAATGAAGTGTAGTAAGGTTGAAAAACCTTATTCTAATCAATGTCAAATAAAAGAAGTACAGTTCTATATGGATTTTACTTTTATTTTATTTTACCATTGTATTTTATTTTAATAAGGATTCAAGTCACTCAACCCTAACACATACAGGATTATACATGTCTATAGTGATTCCCATTTCTGAAAGTATTGATTGCACTGACTGTGGTATATAGCGGAGAAGTCAAGATCCCAAACCAAGCTAAAAACACTGACAACGCCTTACGTGAGAAGAATTAAAAGAAGAGATAGGCATAAACACATATGCATGCATATGGAAAAAATATTAAAAATATATAAAAAAAATTAGTTTAACCGGTCAGTTCCTAGATCAATCGGTCTAGTGATTTTCTTCAGACCAATACCCTTATCGATTTCGATCTAACCGGCTCGACCAACTAATTCGGTTCAGTTCAAGAATTTTTAATTTTTTTATAGTTTTTATAAATTTATATCAATTTTTTATGAATATCTTATTAAGTGGATGTCCATCAATATCAAAATAAGTTTTAATGTACTTTAAATTCTAATAGTCATTAGAAGTAGATCTCTACTTCAGTTATACTTCTTATGCCTATAAATAGAGACTTTGGAGAAGCTTTGTAAATATTCAGATTAATCAATAAAATACGCTCTCTCTTTGCTCTCCCATTCTCTTTTTTCTTTATTCTTTGTCTATTTATTTTATAATATGTTATCAGCACGATTCCCTTTTATTTTGTAATACAGTCACTCCAAATCTACTGCTCAAGTTATTGTCAATTGCCTTCTAGAGCTATTGCAATTTCAGTATTCAATTGAGGCCTGTGCACTATGGGTAATCATTATCCAAAGAAATATATATAATCCTTATGTGGGTGATGACAATGATATTAAAGATCTTCAACTATATTTTACTATAATTTATTTATTATATCATGTTTATTATAATTGGAAACTAATCATGACAACATGAATAGATAAATTCTGATTTGAATCATATTTGTGATGATGATTATGAAATAAAGAATTTTTGGGATATTTATAAGTTCTTCATAGTAAATCTATTGCATTCCCCAAAGTGAACACAAAAGAAAATATAAATCAATATTATTCAAATATTTGGTAGTACAAAATTAGTCAAAACCTTCAGAATAGCTAATATATTAATATCTTGTGATGGCTAATCCATTGATTTTAAAATATGTTTATAATGGATCTCATATTGAGATTGTAAATGAAGAAAAGATTATATTTCATATGAATCACTATTGCTATACGTATCTATTTTGAAAGGATGAAAAAAATAGGAGGATTGAGTTATTGATTACTCTTATTATTAAATTGAATTGACTGTGCCCATCTTTAAGATATTCTTTTGTCATCATTCCCATTAAGAGGTTGAAAGCAAAATATTTGATTGTGAAAGATCTATTTATGAGCAATAGAATATGTATTTCTATCTAAAGCTCGTTATGATTGAATGCACCTAAAGTTGTAATTTTTTTAAACTGTGAGTATAACTGTATAGTATTCAAAATAAGTTCTCAATTAAAATTATGTGGAAATATTACTGATGAGAACTTTCAAGAGAGAAAACTTATGTATGAAAAGTCATTGGTTATATACATGTTGTACACCTGGAAAATAAGATCATCTCTCAAAGTTTGCTATTAATAGATTTTGATTGGATTCAAACTCTACTACTGGAGTTTAATTTGCTTACTTCTTGATAAAATCATCAAGACTCAATGCAGAAAAAAAAAGATTTTGGCATATTCCCTAAAGTGAATATTGCATATAATTGTTTAGAAATTATATTTATTTTGTTGACTTGGTGACATTATAAACTTCACATTGATTTAGGCATTTCCAATAGTAAATGTCACAATAGTACTTATATGTGGATAAAAGTAAAATAAATGACAGTAAAAATATCAATTTGCCACAATTTGTATTGACATTATTAGTACAATTGAAGTGCATATTAAAGTAAACCATAATTTTACTAATGCAAATGCATTTGCTACTTGGCATGACCAGTTAGACCATCTTGGATCATATATGATGTGAAATTTAATTGAGAATTCGTATGAACATTCATTAAAGAACCAAAAAGATTCTTTAATTTAAAGAATTCTCATTTGTTGCTTGTTCTCAATGAAAATTGATTCGTAGAAACTTACTAGCTAAAGTTGAGATTTAATGTCTTACGTTTGTAAAATGAATATGTGCCCATTCATCCACCATGTTGATGGTTTTGATATTATATGATTTCGGTAGATGCATCTACAAAATAATCACATGTGTTATCAACTTACAACTTGTTGGCAAGATTACTTGTTTAAATAATTAATTTCAAATCATGCAATTAAGACAATTCATCTTTCTAATATTGATGAGTTTATATCTCAGTCTTTAATTGATTGAGTTTGAAAATTTTTTGTAAAAGTTTGTTATTTATGCGTATAATGATTTAGAGAAATTATTGATTGAACGCCTTTGGTTAATATCTAAACCATTACTTATGAGAACTAAGCTTCCTATTTCAACATGAGATTATGTTGATTTACGTGTTGTACGCATCAAACCAATAAGTTATAAATACTTCCATTACAATTGATTTTTGGTCAAGAGCTAAATATTTCTCATCTTTGAATTTTTGTTTGTGCGTATATGTTCCAATTGCTCCACCACAACAAAAGGTGAGTGAATGCTCAAATAAAGTTTGGAATATATATTAATTAAAAGTTTCATTTTATTATTATATTTTTTAAATGCATTGGAGATTCAATTATGATATGATTTTTTATTATCATTTTAATTCAATAGCTTTCCCGATATTAGGGGAGAGAAATAATAACTTGTAATGAGTTAAGGGGGAGAGTAATTTCAACTAGAAGTTCAACAAGGATAACTCATTACAAGTTCCAAATATGAAAATTCTCATAAAATAAAATAATTCTTCTAAATGGTTATACAGTGGAGGCAGTTGCTCCAAAAGAGACCCAAGACATAACTAAAACTGCAGAAGAGATTCAGGTACCTGAAACTAAAGGTTAAAATAGTAAAAATAAATAAATCTCGATACGTTATGTCAATTTGAGAAAATGTCGAACTGATAATAAAAGAGGTCGACAATGGTTTTGCATGCAATATTATTATTGAAATAATGAAATAAAAGGAGGATATTGAATAAATCTATTGATAAATATAGATATAGAATAAATTGTTCAAAATAGAAAGGCGCAACTCAAATAGAATTAAATTCGTGGAGTTTTTGGACTAACAGTACAAATATCTAAATGTATAAAGCCAGTGAGGGTACAAATGAAGTAGTTTTGCAAAATCGAAATAAAATATGATGTTTTTTGCTAAGCCCTGGCATTCATTATGAAAAGATATAATATTCTTTTATGATGGATGCAATAACCTTTAGATATATTATTAAACTAACAGTTCCTAAAAGATTTAACTTGCGTCTAATGGTTGTTGTTACAATCTTTTATGAATCACTATATAGTAAAGTTTATATTAAAATCCTTGAAGGATTTAGAATGCTAGAAGCATATTGAAATTATTAGGAAATTGTTCATTTATATGAAGTGAAATAATTGAACATATGTGGTAAATTTGACTTAGTCAATAGTAGTTGAAAGAGGATTATAAAATGATCCAAAATACCTATTTGTATTTTTATAAAGGAATCATGATTAAAGTTTGTTATGATTATTGTTGAAACTCCTGAAGAGATCAAAATATAATTCCCCTAAAATTTTCCCTTACTCGTGACTTTCAAAAGAATGTTGATATAAATGCTTAGCCAATACGTTCAAATGATCATTTGAACAGCTAGTATTCAAGATTGAATACATAGAATATGAGATATTATGTGATGTTTTCATGAGGGGAGTAAATACGTGTTGTACTCTTTTTCCTTTAACTGAGGTTTTGTCCCATTGAGTTTTCCTGGCAAGGTTTTTAATGAGGCAACATATTATGCGTATTATATATATCTACTCTTTTTCCTTTACTAGGAATTTTTTTCCCACAGGGTTTGTAACTCCCCGAATAATTTATTTCTATTTCTGTAAATATTTGACACAACTGTGTATCTGCTTCAGTGGTTAAGTGTTCTGGGTGTGTGTATGAGGTCTTGGGTTGAAGTCTCACATTTAATAATTTTGTTATTTTTTATCCAAGCCTTACCATTGTGGAAAAGGATTACATAAAATTGTCTGTTAAATCATATTAATGTGTCTACTGGTTCGAGTGGTAAGGGGGTTGTTGTGTTGGAGGTCTTGTGTTTGAATCCCTGTGTGGGCGAGGGTGTTAATTTTTTCACAGGTGTTTGACAAAATTTTGGTTGAGCTAAAAGTCTGAAGAAGTTACTAGTTAGTGGGTTAGTGGGAGAAAATTTGGGGATATATTATCATATCTGCTTTTATTTTATTATTTTTATTATTTTATTTTATTTTTCCCAAAAACTCTTCATCTGTTTCTGAAGTTTCTTATTCCCTTCTCTACAAAAATTATGTTTCTTCTTGTTTTCCCAATTCCGCTCATCACTCTTTAACTTCTATGTTTGTTTTTGGAATTTTGTTGCTCGTCGCTCAGTTAAGGTAATTAGGGTTGCATCTGTTGGAGTTTTCATTGTATGTAAAGTGGCTTATTTCCTCTCGTGATGGCGTGTTGGGGTAATCATGAAATCTGATGTTTCTACGATTATTTTGGTTTGGGAGAAGGCAGTGATCAGTGAGTTTCGCTTCATTTGCTTAAATTGTGTTAGCGGTGGTTTTCGTCTTTGGTAAGTCGAGTTTTTGTTAAATTGTCATTAACGAATTCATAATTTTAACCATTACATCAGTGTTGGTATGTTGTTTCTTAGGTTTCGAAGGGCTCGGGATTTAAGTAGCATCTTAAGCGAACTAAATGTATTCCCGAACCACGAAAAATTGAGTTTCAACGAAAGCTGAAAAACCACACTATCGATGCCACACAAGCGTGTGCCTGACCGTGTAGTTGGCCGTGTGCCAGACACGACCTTGTGTTTGACAAGGGCATAGCAATGCGCAAGACACGGCCATGTGGTGGTGTGAGTGTAGCCGTATGAGCCACATGGGATAGGCCACACGGGCATGCCACACGGGCATGAGAGTTTTGAGCCAGGCCGTGTGGGCCACACGGGCAAGGCCAATCTGGGCATCTGGCCCACACGGGCATGTGGGCCTATAATTCTAAAATTTTCCCTAGTGTTGCACAAGTCATTCTGATTGACTGTGGGCCTACCGTAGGGTCGGTAAGGGCTAACCAAACCCTAAAACTATGTGATCTAATAGTTTGATATTCTTCTGCTCTAAGTAGGACACTTTTGTGCATGTCTGATTATTCTAATGCATATTTATTTAATATTTGTATATGAACATGTAAGCATGATAATTATAAATATATATCTGATTGGGGTGGGATTTCTATATGTGGAGAAAGTGTTCAGTATGGTGATCATCGCCTATATTCTGGCAGCTTGGCTGCATATTATCTTATATGTGTCGTAATGACACAATATGGTGTGTTGGGATGAGTGGATGTCTTTAACCCCACATGGTGTGTTGGGATGATCGAAGATGGTGCGTAGAGGATAGGGGTAGGATTCTGCAGATCTGATTCTGTTATCTGTATCTGTAATGGACTTAGGTCCAAATCTGAATATAACTGTATATGTGATTTTTGAATGTATTGTATGTCTAATTCTATTGGGTTACACACTGAGTTTACGAAAACTCACATATGTTTGTCTTTTCTATTCTGGTAATCCACAAACTAGGGCAGATCAGAGCGACGATGTCTTACGATGACCAGTAGTCCATGAATTGACTTTAAATAAAGGTTTGAATTATTTAAGAATTATTTCTGGGAGTTTTGCATTATTTGGACTCTCCGGACTGTTCAGTTTAATTTTTGGGATTTGGATTTTTAATTAATACTTTATTTGCTACGGTTACCTAAAACATGGTTTTTTACTAAAACAGAGGATTTCCAAACTTACGAATAGGAATTTAAGAAATCATGTTTATTATAACTTACGCTGTAAACCACATTTTGGCAAACAAATCAATTAAATAACGTTTTCGACAATAGATATAAAATGAATTTGAGTTATTAAGCTGGAATATTTTATCGAAACGACTCTGTTTTCAAAACCCATCTTTATGACATCTTTGAATTCGGCCATAACATCTAGGCCGGGTTTGGGGTGTTACATTTAGTGGTATCAAAGCCAAGTTACAAAACTCGGGGTGTGAAATTTTGGATTCCAAAATTGTGTTTCAAAAAGAACTGGTGTTTAAGTAAATTGGATAATTTCAAGAAATTATGTGGTACACCGAGCCTCCTGCGTCGATCTTGTAAGTATTTCTTTATTTTAGATAGAATATTCTAAAAACACTGTAGTTGGTACTTTCTGAAACTGTACTGAAATAGTTAGAGACTGAAACCTCTAGAAACATTTTTGAACTTCTGTTAAGTTACACATAAAATACTTGCTAATAAATACTAGAACTAATGCATACAATTTTATAATGTAGATAAAATTTAAAATTTATGATTAGCACCCGTGGAACTCATGAACGTGGTATTCATGGTTGTGGTAGAGGCCGTAGGGGGCTCAAGCTGAGTCTTCCTCTTTGGAGAGTATGCCATACTTAGATACAAGTGAGACACCAGTTTCGCCTGCTACTGACACTGGGTTTGAAAGCCATTTGGCTGGGGACAAAGCACTGTCCCAAGCCATGTTGAGGATATTGGAGAGGGTCAATGGACCCCATTCTAGAACTAGGGGCCGTGGGTCGATAACTGAGCAACTCCAATCCAATGGTGCTGAATTGTTTAGGGGTGTCACAAGAGTCACCCCTACTGTGGCCGAGTATTAGTTGGAGGCCATTGAGAGGATTATGAATGATATCGACTGTGCTCCTGAGCAAAAACTTAAGGGTGCAATCTCTTTGCTTCGCGATGAGGCATATCAGTGGTGGTTATCGATTGAGAAGGGTACTCAGCCTGATCGTTTGAACTAGGACTTCTTCAAGACTGCCTTCCAGGGAAAGTATGTGGGCTCGAGCTATGTAGATGCTCGTAGCGTGAGTTCGTGAATCCCACGCAAGGTGATAGATCTATGGCCGAGTATGAGCCCGAGTTTCTGAGGTTGAGCTGCTACGCTCGAGGCATGGTGGCGTCTGAGTACGAGAAATGTGTCAACTTTTAGGATGATCTGAGAGATTATTTGAGGGTACTGATTGCTCCACAGAGGGAGCGAGAGTTCACAATTCTGATAGATAAGGCGAAGATCGCCAGAGAGGTTAAGCGCGTAGAGCGCCAAAATAGGGACTGTGAGCGAGGCAAGAATAAAAGGGAGTTGGAGCCCTCTAATTCTGTTTAGAAGCCTAAGAAAAAGGCTAGACCTGATGGGCCGGATAGAGTGGGGGTTCTTGTTGCTCTTGCTGGGACTCAGCATGTGGAGATTGTGGTAGGCACCATCTGGGCGACTGTTGGAGTAAGATAGGGGCTTTTCTGAGGTTTGGGTCTTTGGAGCATCGTATTAGAGAGTGTCCATAGCGGGCAGATCAGATGCAAGCTTTAGGACCTAGTTCTAGACAACCTCAGAGGGCAGTTCAGCAGCCACCTAGGGGCTGTAGACCGACTAGAGGTGGTAATGGTATGGGCTGTCGGTAGAGAGCACCGGGCAGAGGTGCTAATCAGACGGAGGTGAGGCAGCCTGCATTGGTTCATACTGCTCGATGCCGAGAGGATAGAGATGCTCACGATGTTATCATCGATACGTTATTTATTTTTGATGTACCTTATACTACTCTGATAGACATAGGTTCTATACACTCCTATGTAGCTAGTATTGTTTCAGAAAACCTGAGGATTTCTGTTGAGATCACTTCTGGTGATATTGCTATACTTTGTCCGCTCGGGCAGTCTATTTGGGTCAATAAACTTTATAGGAATGTTCCGTTAGAAGTGCAAGGGGCCATATTTCTAGCAAATCTGATGGAGTTACCATTTAGGGAGTTCGACTTGATTCTGGGTATGGATTGGTTGGTTGAGCACCGAGTCAGTATGGATTGCGCGACTAAGAGGGTCGTTTTGAGGACCAAGGATGATATGGAAGTGGTTATGATTGGTGAGCATCAAGATTATCTGTCCAATGTGATCTCTGCTCTTGTGGCTGAGAAATTGGTTCGGAAAGGGTGTGAGGCGTATTTGGCTTACATCAATGTTTCTGTTTCTGGGGACTTTTCTTTCTGAGATATCAGAACATTGAGGGATTTTCTGGATTTCTTTCCTAAGGAGTTACCAGGTTTACCTTCAAAATGAGAGGTTGAGTTCGACATTGAGCTTCTACCGGGTACAGCTCCGGTGTCCATTGCTCCATACCTTATGGCACCAAAGGAGCTTACGGAGTTTAAGGTTCAACTTCAAGAGCTCCTGGATCGTGGTTTCATCCACCCTAGTGTGTCTCTGTGGGGAGCACCGGTTCTGTTTGTAAAGAAGAAGGATGGGACCATGAGGATGTATATTGATTATCTGTAATTGAATAAATTGACGGTGAATAATAAGTATCCACTTTCGAGGATCAACGATTTGTTTAATCAGTTCCAAGAGGCTTCTGTGTTTTCAATAGTTGATATTTGTTCTGGGTATCATCAACTTAGAGTTAAGGAAGTTTATGTGCATAAGACTGCATTTAGGACTCATTATGGACATTACGAGTTCCTAGTTATGTCGTTTAGTTTGATGAATGCTCCGGCTGCATTCATGGAAATGATGAACTGAGTATTTCAGCCATATTTAGATCAGTTCGTCGTGGTTTTCGTCGACGATATTCTGGTTTACTCTAAGACCAAGGATTAACATGATGAGCATCTCAGAGTAGTGCTTCAAATACACCGAGAGAAATAACTCTACGTTAAGTTGAGCAAGTGTGAGTTCTAGTTGCGTGAGGTAAATTTTTGAGGGTACGTAGTTTCTGTTGAAGGGATCCGAGTTGATCCTAGAAAGATTGAGACGGTTCTGGATTGGAAACATCCTAAGAACGTATCTAAGATTCGTAATTTTTTGGGCCTTGCAGGATATTATCGGTGGTTTGTCGAGGGGTTTTCTCTTATTGCAGCACCTTTGAATAAGCTTCTGTGCAAGGGTGTTTCTTTTGTTTGGACTGATGCGTAATAATCAAGCTTCGAGAAACTCAAGTCTGTTTTGACTCAGGCTCTTGTTCTGATACAGCCTGAATCCGCTAAAGAGTTTGTGGTATATAATGATGCGCCGCACGTTGATTTGGGATGTGTATGATGCAGGATGGTAAGGTTATGGCTTATGCATCCCGTCAGCTTAAGACTCACGAAGGGAATTATTCGACGCGTGATCTTGAGTTGGCTGCTGTAGTTTTTACGTTAAAGATCTGGAGGCACTATCTGTACGGTGAAAGGTGTATCATCTACACTGATCATAAGAGCCTCAAGTACCTCCTTACTCAGAAGGAGTTGAATCTTAGACAGCATCGATGGATTGAGCTAATCAAAGATTATGACTACACAATAGAGTATCATCCTAATAAGGCCAATGTGGTGGCCAACGCTCTAAGTCATAGAGAAATAACTAATTTGAAGGTAATGTTCGCTCGTATTAGTCTATTTGATGATGGGGATGAGTCTGTTAGCCGAGTTGCAAGTTAAGCTGACTTGGATTAATCAGATTCGAGATAAACAGTTGGGGGATGAGTCTCTAGTTTGCGGTTCCGTCAGATTGAGAGTAGTAGTACTTCTGATTTAGGCTGAATAAGGATGGGGTTCTGTGTTCTCGAGGTCGAATCTGTGTGTCGAATGATACTGATCTGAAGGAGTCGATTCTGAGAGAAGCGCATGGTAGCCCCTATGCTATGCATCCCGGTGGTAATAAGATGTATCGGGATCTTTGTGAATTGTATTAGTGGTCGGGTTTGAAACGTGAGGTTACGAATTTCGTTGTTTATTGTCTGACGTGCCAGCGAGTTAAGGCTGAGCACTAGTTACTTTTGGGTTTGCTCCAACCCGTTAAGATTCCTTTATAAAAGTGGGAACGAGTAACGATGGACTTTGTTAGTGGGTTGCCCTTAACACCCTCTTAGAAGGATTCTGTTTTGGTCATCGTGAATCGATTAACCAAGTCTGCTTAATTTATTCTAGTTCAGATGGATTATTCTCTGCAGAAGTTAGCGAAGCTATATATTTCTGGTATTGTAAGACTACATGGGGTTCCTGTTTTAATAATTTCTATAGAGATCCTCGCTTCACTTCTTGATTTTAGAAGAAATTGCACGAGGCTCTAGGTTCGAGATTGGACTTCAGTATTATGTTCCATCCTCAGACCGATGGTCAATATGAGAGGGTGATTCAAATACTAAAGGATATATTTCAGAGTTCTGTGATAGATTTCCGAGGTAGTTGGGAGGATTTTTTGCCACTAGCTGAGTTCGCCTACAATAACAATTTCTAGTCTAGCATCCAGATGGCACCTTACGAGGCTTTGTATGGTCATAAGTGTCATACTCCGCTATGTTGGACAAAGTTGGGTGAGCGTTAGGTTTTGGGTCCTGAATTGGTTTCTGATACCGAAAATAGGGTTAGACTGATTCGGGATCGTCTGAAGGCAGATTCTTATAAACAGAAGTCTTATACAGATCTGAAGATGAGAGATATTGAGTACTTTGTAGGTGACTTCGTGTTTCTTAAGGTTTCTCCGTGAAAGAAAGTTCTAAGATTTGGTCGTAAGGGCAAGTTGAGCCCTAGGTTTATTGGGTCATATCAGATTCTGAAGCGTGTGGGACCGGTCACTTATTAGTTAGAGCTACCTCTAGAGTTAAACCGTATCCATGATATCTTTCATGTTTCGATGCTAAGGCAGTATCAGTCTGATCCATCTCACGTTGTCTCTGTTTAAGAGATCAAGATTAAACCAGATTTAACTTTTGAGGAGAATCCGATTCAAATTTTGGATCATGATGTTAAGGTTCTGAGGAGGAAGTCCATTTTATTAGTGAAGGTTCTATGGCAGAATCATGGCGCTGAGGAAGCCACGTAGGGATCTGAGGACTCGATGTGTCAGCAGTATCCTTATTTGTTCTGATCAGGTAAATTTCGAGGTTAAAATTTCTTTTAGGGGGTAGAGTTGTAACGCATTGAATAATTTATTTTTATTTTTATTTTTGTAAATATCTAACACAACTATGTATCTACTTCAGTGGTTAAGTGTTTTGGGTGTGTACATGAGGTCTTGGGTTCAAGCCCCACATTTGATAATTTTGTTATTTTTTATCCAAGCTTTACCATTATGGAAAGGGCTTACATAAAATTGTCTGTTAATTCATATTAGAATGTGTTTGCTGGTTCGATCGGTAAGGGGGTTGTTGTGTTCGAGGTCTTGTGTTCGAATCCTTGTGTAGGTGAGGGTGTTAATTTTTGCTCGGGTGTCTGATAGAATTTCAGTTGTGCTAAAAGTCTGAGGAAGTTCTGAGTTAATGGGTTAGTGGGAGAAACTCTGGGGATATGTTATCATATCTGTTTTTATTTTTATTATTTTATTTTATTTTTCCCAAAAATCTCTTCATCTGTTTTTTACGTTTCTTATTTCCTTCTCTGCAAAAATTCTATTTCTTCTTGTTTCCCCAATTTCGCTCATCACTCTTTAACTTCTATTATCATTTTTGGAATTCTGTTGCTCCTCGCTCGATTAAAGTAAGTAGGGTTGCATCTATTGGAGTTTCTGTTGTCTGTAAAGTGGCTTGTTTCCTCTCGTGATGGCGTGTTGGGGTAATCGTGAAATCTGATGTTTCTGGGATTATTTTGGTGTAGGAGAAGGCGGTGATTAGTAAGTTTCGCTCCCTTTGTTTGAACGGTGTTAGCGGTGGTTTTCGTCTTCGGTAAGTCTAGTTTTTGTCAGATTGTCATTGACGAATTCTTAATTTTAACCGCTAAATCGGTGTTGGTATGCTATTTCTTAGGTTTTGAAGGGCTTGGGATTGCACTAGCATATTAAACGAACCAGGTGTGTTCCTAAGCCACAAAAAATCAAATTTCGGTGAAAGCTAAAAAATGACACTATCGACGCCACATGGGCGTGTGCTTGGCCGTGTGGTTCGTTGTTTGTGAGACACGACCGTGTGTTTGACGAAGGCATGGCCGTGCGCAAGACACGACTGTGTGGTGGTATGAGTGTGGCCGTGTGGGCCACACGGGCTAGGCCAAGTTGGGCGTGTGAGTTTTAGGCCAGGCCGTGTGGCCCACACAGGCAAGACCAATCTGGGTGTGTGAGCCCACACGGGTACGTGGGCCTATGATTTTGAAATTTTCCTTAGGGTCGTACAAGTCGTTTCGATCGACTGTGGGCCTACCGTAGGGTCGGTAAGGGCTAACCAAACCCTAAAACTATTTGATCTGATAGTTTGATATTCTGCTCTAAGTAGGACACTGTTGTGCATGTTTGATTATTCTGATGTATACTTATTTAATATCTGTATATGATTATGTAAGCATGATAATTCTAAATATATATATCTGATTGGGGTGGGATTTGTATATGTGGAGGAAGTGTTCAGTATGACGATCATCACCTATATTCTGACAGCTTGGCTGCGTATTATCTTATATGTGCCGTAATGACACAATATGGTGTGTAGGGATGGGTGGGTGTTTTTAACCCCACATGGTGTGTTGGGATGGTCGGAGATGGTGTGTAGAGTATGGGGGTAGGATTCTGCATATTTGATTCTGTTATCTGCATCTGTAAAGGACTTAGGTCCGAATCTGAATTAATTTGACTATATATGTGATTTTTGAATGTATTGTACGTCAATTCTGTTAGGTTACACACAGAGCTTACGAAAACTCACATCTGTTTGTCTGTTCTGTTTAGGTAATCCACAAACTTAGCCAGATCGGAGCGACGGAGTCTCGCGGTGACCGTTAGTTTATGAACTGACTTTAAATAAAGGTTTTAATTATTTAAGAATTATTTTTGGGAGTTTAGTATATTTAGACTCTCCGGACTGTTCGGTTTAATTTTTGGGATTTAGATTTTTAATTAATACTTTATTTGCAACGGTTACCTAAAAACATGGTTTTTTTACTAAAACAAAGGATTTCCAAACTTACGAATAAGATTTTAAGAAATCACATTTACTATAACTTCCGCTGTAAACTACGTTTTGGCAAACAAATCAATTAAATAACGTTTTCGAAAATAGATATAAAATGAATTTGAGTTATTAAGCTGGAATGTTTTATCGAAACGACTCCATTTTCAAAACCCATCTTTATGACATCTCTGGATTCGGCCATAATATCTAGGCCGGGTTTAGGGTGTTACAAGATTTTTTTTATCTTAGTAAGGTTTTAACGAGACACATTATCTACCAATGAACATCCAAGGGGGAGTGTTATGAATATTTTATTAAGTGGATGTCCATCAGGATCAAGATAAGTTTTGATGTACTTTAAATTTTAATAGTCATTAGAAGTATATCTCTACTTCATATATACTTCTTATGCCTATAAATAGAGACTTTGGAGAAGTTTTGTAAATATTCTGATTGATTAATAAAATACACTTTCTCTCTGATCTCTCAATCTCTTTGTTCTTTACTCTTTGTCTATTTATTTTATAGCAAATTTAATTTTTTTTATAATTTTTTATGATTTTTATAGGTTTTTAAGAATTTTAATACGTTTTTATAAAATTCTAAATATGTTTTATTAATTTTATAAAAAAGTTTAGTTTGTTAGAATCTTTTATTTTTATAATATTTATAGGTTTTATTTTTTATAAGTTTATATAAATTTCAATATATTTTTAATATTTTATTTTTAATACTTTTTATAATTTTTCTGATTTGTTATAATTTTTCTTATTTTTAATTATTTTTATGAAAAATATTATATTGAACCAGAAGCTGTCATGTGCCACCATTTGATTAGTCCGTCAATTTATTTTAACAATTTACATGGTCAATAACTGAAACCGCTAATGGAAGGGCTTAATTGATTTTTTTTTTCATTTTTTAAGAGTTTTTTGTTGACATATAAGACATTTATAAAATTCATATCTTTATTTTCTTTTTCTTCTCTCTCTTTTTTATTTTTAATTTCCTTCCTTTTTTCTATTTTTCCTGATTTTTTTTCTTTCCTTCCACCATTCTTGTCTTCCCTACCTCTTCTCTCTCCTGCCCAACCAAGTAAAAAAAATTATGTGTCAACCTCAAAACATAACACTTCTATTAGTCCTTCTCCGCCCCCTCTACTCTCTTTTTAGTGAAGCCCTCGTCTCAAAAATTGGTTGGAAAATTATGACAAATCATAACTGCTTCCTCTCAAGAGTTTTAAGGGCCAAGTACTGTAAGCAACACCCTTTCAAACCATCAAACCCAATCCTCCTAACTCTAGGGTTTGAAGGGCATTTTACTCGGAAGAAATATCTGCAATCAAGAGAAAGACATCCAACTCTAGAGAGGAAATAACTACTGGAGTCACAGAAACCCAAATTTTACAATTTTAAACATTGGGAAACATATCGATTACGATACCCAAGTTTGCTCTTGCCTCAACCTAACATATGTAAGTAAAACAAAATTAGAGCTTTTGACCTTCTTGTCCTCTCTCGTGCCCATGACCTCCTCAATAGAACTCTCTCAAACCAAGGAGAAAGAGATAAAATTGTTAGGAAATTTGATCATAACGACCTTTTTTCAATGAAAAATTCCTATCACCCGTTTTGCTAGACGAACCCACTAACCCCTCATGGAAATCTGCAAAAAGCTTGGATTAATCTCTGGCACCTTAAACCGCCTTACAAAATCATTGTCTTTCTGTGGAAGATCTGCAATAATCTGTAAAAAGCTTCTCCTTACCGTAATTCTAGTTTATTACAAGTGTACGAAAACAAAGTAATATGCTTTATTAAAAATAGAAATGTTAAAAGCATGCAATAATTTTAATTATACCTTAATTTTTATAAATTAACAATATAAATATAAAATTATTACCATACATCGCAAGGGATTAAAACAGATGTAAATGTTTTATTAATATACAACAAAAAATAAATGAATTTGTTAACTTTTTACTAAATTAAAAATATTTCAAATTTAACAAAATAAAAACATCATCTTTGCATTATTTCTTAATTTAAAAATATACATTTCAAATAAAAAAATTACTAATTATAATATACACTTGTTGATTGAACTTTTAACTCGATTGGCATTGTTGTTATTGTAACAATTAAAAATGTATGAGTTCAAGTGTATTTAAGCATGTATTTTTTTTTATTTAAAGGTGTTGAGTAATTTTCTGTGTGTTTGATTAAAGGGAACATTCAAGTATTTATACATACTATCAGTGTTCAGGATTTGGCTCTACTGTTCCTGGAATTTACCCCACTATGTGTATCATTCCGGGTCGCTTAATGAACCTCACATCCCGCCACACACAAACTCTTTGGGTATGTACAAGCTCCCTTGGCTTTCCTCTCACTGTACGTCTTGTACACATCCATCTGGCGGGGCAGATCTAGGTTGCGGGTAGGTGAACTGGATCTTATTTGGGTTTTGGGTTGGTGGTCATTGGTGTATAACAATTTAGTCCTCCTAGTGGACCTAAGGAGGGTTATAAAGTGGCACTCCTTAGGGCCATCACTTCACATTTATTATAGCTTGTAGAATACGCAACGTCTATTGGAACCTGATGTTATCTTTTCCACATGTACAGGTGGATCGCGCTTGTATGAATCTGACCGTTGGCGCCCCTCTGTTATTTGAACCGTCAAAACGTGGGGGAAGAAACTTCTTTTAAAAGAGGATTTTCTAAAGCCCTAAGACTTACAAACTTAGCATTTTTGTAACTAGAATTAGTTGAAGCTTTTTTTCAAGGTAAATCTCGGCAACTCATCATCTTAGGTTTTAAATTTCCTCTATCTTTTTCTTCTTCTTTCTGCATTGGAGTTATGTCGAGAATGACAGGAGCTCATGGCCAATTAGTTCCACGTTGTCCACCGTGAAAGCGCACTTCAAAGGTCATCATGAAAGCCAACTTTTTCACCTGCACTACAAAAAATGAAGAGATAAGTCGAGCTTTGTGTGCATAGGGGATTCAAATCTACAACTTTACTTATGAATTCTCCATTCTCAAGGGATCACACAAGCTCAGTGATACTAGTGATGACAGTTTCTTGCTCCCCTTCCATGCCCTGGAAGTCGGGTTTCACCTGTCTTTGCACTTGTTCTTTTGCCATCTCCTTTAAGAGTACCAGATTGCTACTGGTCAACTTTGTGGGTTTTCCTGGTAGATCGCGATGACTATTTTATTTATTACTTTCGCCTTAATGAAGCACCAGAAATCGTGATTTTCCATAGCCTATATCTGCTAAATGCCTAGAACCGAGTAATTTTGGTGGGTTTTTATTATTTCTCTCATCGTGGAAAAGGTGCAACAATAATTGCGAACTGATATGTTAACCTTCAGCTAAACTGGGGGAAGCATATTAGGGTGAGATGCAAGCTCGAAGATGGGTTTGGCTTTCCTACAAAGTGGTCATATCGAGCGGGGGTATGTGTGCATTCAAGTGAACTATTAGGATAGATGGTGGTGAAGCCCAGTTGAGAAGGCTCTATGTTGGTAGTTCCTTGGTGTTTGAAGATCTTATAACCGTAAGGAACATTTTCCTATACTGCTTGGAGGGTCATAGTCCCAATGGATATAGGCAGTATGACAGTAAGGAAGTTGCTGAAGCACTAGGTGCGGTATCTGAGAGACGGTCATGGCCAAACGTGCTTTTATGGTGACGATGATAAGCTAGGCCAAATTTTGACAAGATTAAAAAAGGAGCCCAAGAATTTCTTTTATAGTTGTTGTAAAATAAGGCCTCGTTCGTGGGTGGTGTTGGCCTCATCGCGGGTAAAAAATGATGCTGGTATTAATTTGATAACTGCTCTTGCTAATACTAGGATTGTTGGTGATGCAGGCATTGCTCGTAGTTCAGGAAGTGATTCTGAGGATACTACCAGAATTTCACGGGAAATTAACAAAGCCATGGAAATTACTAAGGCTATGGACCTGCGAGCTACTCTGAGGGCTCAGCGAAAGAAGTGCAAGACTGATGCGAGAGCTGTTAATGTGGTTGTTAGCAGCGAGGAAGAGACAGGCAATGGTAGGCTAGAGTTTCGTCGCAAAAGGAGGCCAGATTGCACTCGACTTTCTGTTGTGACGGCCACTACCTCTGTTTCTCCCTTAGCGAGCTCTAAAACTTTGGCTCGCGAAAGTTCTCCTATCGCTACTCGTGGTATCTCTCCTCCTCTTCAACCTCCTGTTCAAGAGCTATCTACCGAAGACAGTGGTGAGCTAGCTCCAAGTCACCAAAATTTAAGCACTGGGAAGCTATAGGGTATTATTGCAAAAGTTGAGTTCTAGAAGCTAGAGGTGTCAAATTGCTATGAAATTTTAAATTGGAGGTCCTTAAATGATAATTAGACCATTGGTTATGTTATGGACAAAAATGGACATGAAATAGGTGAAATAAAATATTTTTAAGTTAAGGGCATTTTGGTAATTTGATAATTAAAACAAATTAAAAAGACAAAATAAGGCCAAAATCATGATCTTCTCCATGAGTGTTGGCCGAATATCATGTGGACTCCATGGCTAGCATTTTTTCATTCTTTCAAGCTTTATGGTAAGTCCGTTCTAGCCTCGTTTTTCTTGTTCTTTATATTTTAGAATCCTGGTAACTTGCTTAAGCTATTTCTATCATTAATTCGAGCTAGAAATTATGTTTGAAAAATTACCCATAGATGAAAAGTGTGAATTTTGATGTTTCATGATAGAATATGAAGCTTAGAATTATGTTAAACGATTTTTGCTACGTTAAAAATTATTATTGTTCATAAGTGCACTTTAGAGCACGAATTTGATGTTGCTATAGAAGGAAAAATTGTTCAGCATGTCATAAAACATAAGAAAAAGGAATAAAATTCAATTTCTGAGCCTAGGGGCAAAATCATAATTTTGTAAAACTTTAGGGGCAAAAAGTAATTTTTCCAAAATGTGATTTTTGGACTAGATTGAATAATGTGAGTGTAAAATAAGTTAAATGTGTTATTATAAGTAAAGAAAGACAATGAATTAACTTTGATTAGTGAAAAAGAAAAAATGAGAAAAAGTGAGAAATTTCCCAATTGAATATTCGGAATAAAAAGGGATACGAATGAAGTGACAGAAATGATCACATGTGTGACATGGACTGTGTGTAGGTCACTATGTGAAAGTGAAAGTGATGGTCATGTGTGTAGTACTATGTGTAGGCTACTACGTGTACCGGAATGAAATGTCTCATGTGTAGTACTATATGCAGGCTACTATGCGTACCGGATAGCTTCGATCACGTGTGTAGTACTATGTGCAGGCTACTACGTGTATCAGATATTAATGGTCATATGTGTAGTACTATGTGCAGGCTACTACGTGAACTGGAAAGTTTGATCACATGTGTAATACTATGTGAAGGCTACTACGTGTATCGAATGATAATAGTTAAATGAGTGGTAATATGTGCAAACCACCGAATGTTCGCTATTATACCGACATGTTTAACGGGATATGAGAAATTGCAAACCAATAAGAATATGTGATTGAAATGAAATGAGTTGCAAAAGAGTCACTGGAGTGATGAAGTTTTGTACCGTGCTTACAAAATAAATTGTTATAGTGTTATGTGAATGAGTGAATTTGAAACAGAATAGATTTAGATAGTGACAGTGACGTTAGTTTGAAAAACCACCAAAAATTATAGGAATTGAGTTAGTGGTTGAGTGAGATATGGAATTAAAGGTTAATGAGTCTATTTTTAATAAAAGAAATAGAGCAAGCAAAAGAGTTACACATTTTGAGATATTTGAATTTTAGTGGGGCAGGGTCGGATTGATTTCAGAATCCCCTGTTTTGACTTTGGAAAATAATTAAAAATTTTAAAAAAATAATTATGAGTTAAAATTTATATGCTTGGAATTATTAATGAGTCTATTTTCAAAGGAAACAAACAGAAATATCATCCGAAATCTGTACAATGAGATAATTTATTTTTAGTGAAGAGAGGTCAGAGATGTTGAGCAGTGAAACAGGGTAACCTTTAAAGAATAAACTGTACTAATTGGCCAAGTCAAAAATTCTGAAAATTTTATGGTAAGAAGACATGTGAGTCTAGTTTTGGGGAAAATTAATGGAACTTAATTTGGAGCTTTGTAGTTTCGGATAAAAATGATTTAGTGAATCTGACTCAAATAGACAACTTTGAATTTAAATATAAGTGAATAGTGAAATTATGTATAATGCTAATTAAGCATGTTTTATACATAAAGGATGTGGAATGGAGAGGAGGAGGAGGATAATAAAATGTATGAATGAATTGTTTATAAATGGTCATATGCCTGATTATAATCGGTAAATGTTAAATTGAATGGTAAATATGTATTGATACTGAAGGACTATTGCGGTATTGAAAATCAATTGATCAAATGTTTAAGAAATTTAGTCATGATATTTATATGTGTGAAAATAATGATATATAGATGATTATATCATTGAAGTTGCATTGATTAAATCGGTTTATGTGATAGAAATGTCAAGAACATTTGTATTTGATATGTGATGATCATGTAATGCCATGAAAATTTGTTTATTTGTGTGGTTTAAAATGTATCTATATTTTGTTATATAACTTATTTTGTAATCTATTTGACAAATGATAAAAATTAATTCGGTTACTATGTGAGGTGAATTATGATTTGTGAAGCAAAGCTATATTCGACAATAATGGATAAAATATATTTATGTCATGGGTGAATGGTTAAACACTTGGGTTAGTATAAAGTGTATATTTAGTAAGGTTTGTTGGAAAAGAAATAACAGGTTTTGGTTTATATCGAATAGAGAAAATTTGTACTATCTTTGTGGCTACTTTTGTTAGCTTTGTGGGAGATGAATGGATAATGTATATATATGTGAGAATTAACTTACTAGATAGTGAGTAATTGATTTATTACATTAGTTAAAAAGGAAAATTTGACGATATGAGAATATGTAATGATATGGATAAATTCAGGTACTCAGGACGAATTCAACAAGTAAGTGAAAATTTATAAATTCATAGACGAGGAAGTGAAAGATTGTGAGTATATTTAGCCAAGAAAACCTAATTAACGACTCGAGAATAACAACTTGAAAGTTTTAATTTAGATGAAATTTTACAACTTGGTTTACTACGGTTAAATGTGTATATGTTCTGGTAATACCTCGTACCCTATTCCGGCATCGAATACGGGTAAGGGGTGTTACAATTGTCAAGATGACGTGCGTTCCATGTGCGCGGTAGAATTGTGCCCTCTAGTCTTGCCAATTTGTACACTCCATAGCCTATCTTTTCTACAACTTTGTATGGTTCCTCCCAGCTTGGGGCCATCTTTCGTGCTGCGAAGCTGGGAGGCTAACCTCAATACTTTTGAGTATAAAGTCACCAACTTGGAACTGTTTGTTTTTTACCTTGGAATTGTAGTAGCGAGCTATTTGCTGAGCGCGTGCCACGTTCTTGATTTCTGCTGCTTCCTAAACCTCATCAATGAGATCGAGGTTAAACTTTATAACCTCTTGGTTGGCATTTTCATCAAAGTGTGTTGTTTTATGTGACCACATGTCGATTTAATAAAAATTGACAGACGTCCCAAAGGGGGTCCTTCTTCCTCTCTGCTTCTAGTTCTTTGCTCCTAAAAAATTTAACCGTTGATCCAGTGCATCAACAAAAACGCGTTGAATAAAAAAACCTAATTAAGAGCAAAATGCCAAATTGACATTGTAAAATATGTGTGTGCAGCAGCATGGCAAAACAAGAAGAAAAAACAAGAACATGCTTTTGTTGAGAGGCAAATCCAAGATCTGAAGCATACCAAACAAATGATCTAGGCTACCATCAGAGCCACGGGAGCTTGCTGGTGGGGAGGGGGTGCAAAATCTTGAAAAATTTTGAAACCAAAGTTTAAGCTCCATGTATATACGGGGCCATGTGTCAGAGACTCACATGATGGCGGCCCATTGCCAATGCTCTGAACCGTCACTGTGTCTGCAGGTAGCTCATCTATTCCATCTTCCCTCTCTCTCTCTGTACTGGAAATTTGGGTACCACTAACATTTTCCAATTAGAAGGAAAAATGCTCTCGTCACATTCACATTTCACAGTAAAATACGTGACAAAAACCAATTTCACTGTGGGTTTCGGTTTAACTTATCTATCTGCCACGTATTTTAAATCTTTGCATACGAAGAGAATATGACAAAATCATTTATAATTTGCCAATAATTCTTAGATATACAGCACCACCTAGCAATTCAAGCCTTAAATCAAGGCTATTTTTCGTTATTTATTTTATGAATTGAGCATGGGCAAAATAATACGATTTTTTTTTCAAAAAGAAAAACCACTAGATCTTTTCGTTTGACTTGGGTCCATTTTCAATCAGATCCTTTTTTACAAAGCAACATGCAAAATAAAAGCTTTCTCGAATCACGTGCATCCCATCTTTAAAGTTTGCTCCGCCTAATTTAATAATTTAACAGAATTATTAATTAATTTTGGAAAACACTTTTTGACTAAAGATCTTTCCACTGTTGAAGTTTCAGTAAGTACAAAACTCAACACACAATTTAAACGGAAAAAACGGATGATTAGTCCTTCCCAGAATCCAATTTAAATTGTCGGCACCAATTTCACGAGCCAAACTGCCATGTGTCGTTTTAAATGTTTTTCACCTCCGTTCTATCCCGCGCATTTTAGCATCCCTGGCGCACCCAAACCGACGCCCTTAACTTTTAATACAACTACACAGTAATTAAAACAGTGTCCCCAGTCTTCTTTAATTGCATAACCAAAATTGGAGGGCATCCCGTTTTAAAAACCTTGGGAAACACAGAAACCTCAAAACCCAGTTTTCTTTCTTACAGGAAATGGTGTGTCCTGAGTTTTCTCATCCTCAATCTTCTTCTCCCATGGCGAAACCTCGGAACCGGTCGTTTTGGTGTCTTCCCGATGCCTTTCTTGTCTTTGGTGTTGCATTTTTAGCTCTTTTATTAGTAGCGTCATTTTGGTCTTTTTTCACTCCAACACCAAACTTTGAACCCACTGTAACCGACCCACCCTCCAAGTTGAGCATGAATCCAGTCGATTGCTCGGAAAGTGGGTTCGGAGTTAACTTAAAATCCGATCCCAAAGACCCCACCTTTTACGACGACCCGGAGATGGGTTACTCCCTTGAAAAGCCGGTGAAAGATTGGGATCAAAAACGCGCAGAGTGGTTGAAGCACCATCCTTCTTTCGCCGCCGGAGCACGTGAAAGAATCGTTCTTGTAACTGGGTCCCAACCCAAGCCATGTAAGAATCCCATTGGTGATCATTTACTCTTGCGTTTCTTTAAGAACAAGGTTGATTACTGTAGAATCCATGGCTACGATATTTTTTACAATAACTTGTTATTGCACCCCAAAATGGGTTCCTATTGGGCAAAGTTACCTGTGGTTAAAGCAGCCATGTTAGCTCACCCTGAAGCTGAGTGGATCTGGTGGGTTGACTCGGACGCCTTGTTTACAGACATGGAGTTTAAGTTACCCTTAGAAAGGTACAAAAACCATAACTTGGTTGTTCATGGTTGGCCTAAGTTGATTTATGAGAAGAAAAGTTGGACCAGTTTAAATGCTGGGGTTTTTCTGATTAGGAATTGCCAATGGTCTATGGATTTGATTAACACTTGGTCTGGCATGGGTCCAATGAGTAAAGATTATGAGAAATGGGGTCAGATTCAACGATTAACGTTCAAAGATAAGCTTTTCCCTGAATCAGATGATCAGTCGGCTCTGGTTTATTTGCTTTATACAGAAAAAGAGAAATATTATGATCATATTTATTTGGAAGGAGAGTTTTATTTTGAAGGGTATTGGGTTGAGATTGTTGGAGGGTACGAGAACACAACGGAGAGATACTTGGAGATTGAGAGAGGGGCGCCAAAGTTAAGGAGGAGACATGCTGAGAAAGTGAGTGAGCAATACGCAGCGTTTAGGGAAGAATTCCTGAAGGAAGCTGGGAATGGGAAAGGGAGTTGGAGGAGACCATTGATCACTCATTTCACGGGTTGTCAGCCTTGTAGTGGTGACCATAATCTGATGTATGCTGGGGAGTCTTGTTGGAATGGGATGGTCAAAGCTTTGAACTTCGCTGATAATCAGGTGTTGCGCAAGTATGGGTTTGTGCACTCGGATCTACATGATTCCTCCACTGTTACTGAAATTCCCTTTGATTACCCTGCGGATGAGGGTCCATGGTGAAAACCAATACAAAACATACAAAAAGGTATGGTTTTTCATTATCTTATGTCATGTACAAAAGAGTTGGCTTTTAAATTATTTTAATTTTGGGTGGTGGGGACTGGGGAGGAAGGGCTTTGCTGTGTTGAAGTAATGCATGATATTGAAGGATAATGATGTTGTTGTTGAGTAACCCCAACTATCAAAAATTGCTGCTAGATGTTGGTGTTTGGTAGGGGGGGATATTAGAGGCTTAAAAGGCTGGTTTTTGTTTAATGGTTTTCTGGTGGTATTAAGTCTTTTCTTGATAAAACAATGAGGCTTTTTGCGAGCATGAAAGGGACTTCAGATCATTCCCTTCCCCTTGGGTAAATAAATTCTTTAGTTGAACTCATTTTCAAATGGTTCTTAAGCTTAGTTAGGTAAGTGAGTATAGGCCTTCTAAAAAATTATTTTAAATTAGGTAGAATTTCTATGTTTGGAACTACTTGGGTTCAATATCAACTACTCATATTTATGCACATTTACTACTAAGGGTTCTTTTTTAATTATTTCTTTTGATATATTAGGACCAATAGCAACATTTCCAACTTTAATTGGATTTGCAACAGAGAATAGATTTATAATTTTGATTTCGAAACTATGATTTAGGGTAAACTACTAAAATATTCATTTTTGTTTGCCTCGGATTATATTTTAGTCATTTATATTTGAAATATTACGCTTTAGTCACTTACATTATCGAGTTGTAACATATTAGTAACTGAGCTATTAATTGTCATTAACAGTGTAACGATAAGTTGACATATGTTAAATCATCATTCCAAACAAAAATTTTAGGTTAAATTATACAATTGGTCCCTATATTTTTTTGTTTTGAGTAATTTAATTCTTTTCTTTTATGTTCTTTTAATTTTTTTTTTAATTTTCATTTTCTTCTCCTTCCAATTTTTTTCCCTTTTTCATTTCTTTTAACTAGTTTTTCTATGTTTTCCATTTGTTAAATCTGGTCCATATATTTTTATTTCTTTTAACAATTTAATTTTTTCTTTCTATTTCTTTATTTGTTAAAGCTAAATATATTTGATTATATACTTTGTGTGTAAACCCAGAGACCATTTTTTATCACTGCAAGATGAATAAAATCGATCCTATTGAATTAATTAATACGATTCTTTTTCGATATATAGTAGAACACCAAGTTAAATTCTACCAAAGACATTAATTTGCTTACCAAATTGGTGCCAAGAATTAGAAATCAAGTTAACCCTAATGAGATCAGAAGAATTAATCAGAGAATCTTCATTGAAATATCAAGTTCAAGCAATTCTATAAAATCACCACACCAATCCATTTTTGGATTCTTTGTATGGCTTCAACAATAATTGTAAAATATTAGAAACCCCAATTCACAATTGTCTATAATAAGCAAAAAGATTAAAAGAAAAATCTTTATTATGGGTTTTCATTGAAGATTAGTACAAAATTGTTATCCTAAGCTAAAAACATAATAAAAACTAATCAAAAGAAAGATTACATAGAACGTACAAGAAATACTTAATACCAAAATACAAGTATAGGGACTAGTTTTAACAAATAAAAAATATAAAAAAACTAAAAGAAAAAAAATTAAATTGCTCAAAACGAAAATAATATAAGAACCAAGTGTATAATTTAATCTAAAATTTTCATTTAAAATAATAATTTAACGTGCCACGTCAACTTACCATTATACTGTTAATGACAATTAACGGATCAGTGATTAAAATGTTACAACACAATAACGTAAGTGACTAAAACGTAACATTTCAAATACAAGTGATTAAAATGTAACTTGAGATAAACAAAAATGACTATTTTAATAATTTACCCTATGATTTATTATTTTTTTGAAATTGGAAATCATTATTTTCACTTTAACTCTATCTTCGGATAAATGTTACCAGACTTTTAGATTTTTCTTAAAATATAGGTGGTCGGTCTTTAATCTCTTTTTGATGTTAAAATTGAATTTAGCTATGCCTTGTTCTTGTATGTATTGAAATACATTTGCAAGGAGAATGCCATTTTTTTTTTCTGTGCTTTTGTTTGTATGCAACAATGGTAAAAGAAAGAACATGTACATCATATATTCTATAGCATTAAGTTCAGGAGTTGAAGATATTTTAACATAGCTGAAGTTGATGAAATTTGTTTTGTTAGACAGAGAAGAGAATAGCTAGAGTGAAGCAATGCGCGAATTTAGCAGCATTCATGCCAGGGCTCTGCTCTTTCTTTCTACTTTATAAGAGGTGCGGTTGAAATGGAGAAATGTTGCTGTTAAATCCCATCCAGCAGAAGTTTGTTAATTTTGTCATCATATTTTTGGACATGCCTTACTTTGCTTTGGATGTGATTATTAGCCGTTAATTGCTCTTCAGGGTGACAATTCATTGAAAAGATTATTATCCTTTGAAAAGATTCATTAAGTGTGAAAATTCATTAAGTGTGGCAAGAAAATCGATACCAAACTAGCATTGTGTCAATTTTAAATAAAAATATTTTATTGATACATGAGTAAAGGTATCGGTATTTTTACCGCGATTATTGATACTCGTTTTTGGGTATCGATACTAAATTGAGCTACTGACTTCTCGAAAACACATTTCAACTCTGAGGAATCGATATCTATGTTCCGAGTATCGATACCTCTGCCCAGGATAGCAAAAACACAATAAAACTAACATAAATCACACTGAAACATTTTCCTTAACAACATGCATCAATAATCTCATTATCCAACATAAAAAAAAGTATAAACAATTCAAACAACATCAATATTCCAGTTTTCCAAACCAAAACAAAACTGATAAAATAATAATAAACATCCATCAACTCCTAAAAGTCTAAATTCATAATAAGCCTTTAAAAACATAATAATCATCAGCCAAAATCTCTAACCACATTGCTTTTATTCCCACAGTTCAAACAATAATAATGTCACCTACTCAATTTTCTAAAGCCTAACTTGGATCACTTCTTTGGAAACCGCATCGCTCACACCGATAACGCTAATTATCTGCAATGGTTTAAAAAAAGGTGTGTGAGCGTAAACAAGCTCAGTGAATGATCGAAAAAATCACCAATAAACATAATATCATATAGTAAATGAAAGCAACTAAAGCACAATTACATCTGTACTTAACTATAGTGGCAAACAAAAATATTTATGCATCACTTATTAACACATCTAACTTTGTATTCACATATTTATACATGCATCATATTCCCCAAATAATTTATTAATAGATAAATTGACAACTTGAGACTATGAAACATAAAAGTGGACTATATCAACACACATTGGATATATGAATCTCCAACACACCAATGACTCGAAGAGTCGAACATGTCTCAAAAGTGTAGCATCAAACTAACACTCTCCAACACACCAACATATCCTGATAAATGGAGCTTAACTCACATTCCCTTATTTCTCCAAATTGTCCGAGCTTCAATGTCCCAAATCACAACACAAGGGTGAGTACTCACAAAATCCTATGGCATGCCAACTATATCCAATAGTCTCAAAAAGTTATAAAGCCAAAGTATCCACAATTATACACATATTTACTTAATGTTTTTTGTACATTTTTACTGACCATTTATATTATAAACACAACATCATCACTATCACTTGACATGTTTAACATGCCCACAACTGATGCATTTCATAAGAGCTAACACATCATATATCACATGTCATATTAACACATCATATTACTTAATCCACATCAAATAGTCACAATTTATGTAAAATAAACGAGAGGAGTAAGAAAGCTTACACTCGGAACTTAGGATAGAGGTTTAGGCTACTCCTAAGCTCCCATTTAACACTATGAATCCTGTCTTCAAGTAGCGATCCCAAAACACTCACTGTTCACACTTTCGCCTAATTGCCAAAAGCTTAAACTAGTTTTTCCTTACCTTTTGCTTTACTCGAAGAAGGTCCCAACGATTTCGAAGCTTCACACATATTCACCACGCAATATACACATTTAATTAGCAACTATAACACACCTTAAACAAACAAAAACACATGTCTCAAGCTAGTTTTTTTTGGAATTAAAATTTTTGACTAACATAGTCGAAACTCAATTTGCTTATTTCACATTCAATCCTATCACTTAAAACTGATTCTAAACACCTAATTACTCATTCAAGAATAATTCTCAACCTTCAAGACACTCAAAACTCCACAGATTAACGATTGCAAAAATTTCGATATCCATGGCTATTTTTATGAAAACTCAACAAAACCTTCAAATATTTCAACGAAACTTTAAAGCAAGTTTAAAAACCTTCTAATCACATCAAAACAAGTTGAAGAATACTTTGAAATAACAATTTCATTCAAAATCCTGAATTTCACCATTAATGACTCCAATTTCGACTTTTACACAAAATCTTTGATTTAACAGCTTAAAACTTGATTCAAATAGTTAGAATACATTAGAAACTATTAGGAAAATGAAACATTACCTTGATTGAGGGAAAACAAACGTTTTATGGAAAATCCGAGAAAACCCCCAAGTTGGATGATAAGAAAATTAAGGTTATTCCTTGTGCTCTTCTTGGTTTTCAAATGGGGTTTTAATACTAGGAAGATGATGAAAATCGAAAGGATCGAAGTTTGGAAAATGAAATTTATTGAATGATATTGTTGGGGTTCCAATTGATGGCAAAGAGGGTGAGCGGAGAATGGTGTATCCGTTTCCTGCATGTGGAGGGGGAAAATAGGGTATTTTTAAAACTTTGGTATATTTACCTTTGGACCTCTCTCACATTTAACTCTTTCATAAAATAGCCCAGTTTTTAAAATTAAAAGTCTTTTCGATACTATTTTTATAAATTGACTTAATTTTAAAAAAACCATAGATAAAGATATTTTCATTTTACCTTACTTCGAATTTTCGAACTCATTTTAGGCCATAATTCCAAAATTACCCTTGAAATTTCTAGACCTAATTTCGGGATGTGACGAACCACATTTTAAACAAAAGTTATGAATCTAAATATATGTTAGGGAATTTATTAAATTGGACTTACAAAAATAATAAAACTAACTATTTTTATAAAACATACTAATAAATATATGTTAGGGAATTTATTAAATTGATATTCTGTCAAATCTTCGAACTTCTATTCAATTTTGGATTTTCAATCCAATTAAAGTACTTAAATACTTATTAGAGCATAAAAAATCCCTAAATTCTCAACAAAATTTGAAAAAAAATCAATTGAAAATTACAAAAGAAAAACATGTCAAGATTCAGAGATCGGACTGAAGATTTCAAAGGCGTTGTACGACAATTTGTAATTTCATTAGGTTTCAATGAGGTAATCGATTTTATATTCATATCTTTTTATAAAAAAAATGGGTTCTACAAAGCAACTAATTCATAAAATTAAGGGTTCTGCAAAACAACAATGGTGGTGAGTGGTGACTTGGTGGAAGTCGGACGGTGGTAAGTGTTTCAGGCTGTCAGGTTAGGGCGTCACTCGAAGGTGAATGTCAGATGGTGGTGAGTGAATTCAAACTCGAAGGTGTGTAACTATATTAGGTTAGGGCGTAAAAGACGATGGCAAATGAACGTTGAACAATGATGGTGATCTAGTGGATGTCGAATTGTGGTGACTAGTGAGCATGTTGGGCTGTCGGTAGTAGGGATTTTAGGAGATTTCATATTAGGGATTTTCAATTTTGAGAGATTAGATTAGGTTAGGGATTTTCGGTGTGCTATTTTTAATTTTTAGGATTTTTAAGTATGCTTTATTAAATTATTAAGTTATTTTTAGTTTTTAGAATTGGGTTGGGTTTATAAATATATTGGATTGTGTTTATATTAGGTAGGAGTGCTAGGGGTTGGGCCAGTGGTTGGGGCCTGGGTGGGAAATGGGCTAATACATATAATATATAATATTAATTATTAAGTTTGATTAATTTAGTTAATTACCCGATTTCGAACCGAATTAACCAATAACTGAAATTCCAAAAAACCCATTAACCGAACTCTGACTAAACTAAGTTCGGCCATCGACCAATTAACCAAATTAGACCAATTTGATCGTTTAATTCGGTTTTAACTGAAATTTAAACACCCTTACTTGTAACCTTTTGTATTGAGAGATAGAAGATAACCCACAACACTTTCAACATCCTTTGCTATGAGTTGCCCAAGTCTTGCAAAGGTAACTATTGTAGCTCTGTATCATGGTTTAATCTATCACATAAATTTATGGTAAGAGAGATTATTAGTAAGTGATAAGAGGTTTACTCGACATCCAAATATAGGGTACTCGATAGGTGATGCTTCATGGGGCTAGAACTTTAGTTTGGCAAACCGTATGGCCTTAGGAGATTTCTTCAATCCAAATCCGCCTAAGTGAACCTAACTCTCAAAAAGTGAGAATTCATAAGGGAAATTCTTTAAAGCATTGAAATAAAGTTGAAACAAACTTGGAAAGAAAAGGAACTTGAATCGAACAGAATAACCACAAGAAAATAATAACACACCAAATGTTTGAGTAAATGCTCTTAAAAATATTCTCTTACTCAAGAATGAAGTGATTACAAATGAAGGGGGAGGGTTCTATTTATAGTTGAGCTCCCCCAGATCCAATGATATAGATTGATTTACATAAATGGTTGAGATTAGTGCCTATCTACAAGATGAGAGTCTTAAGGGATTTAAACTTTATACATTCTTATCCTTTAGGATTTGCAATAATTATCCTGGTAAAAATATAAGTTACTAGAGTGTTTACATTTTAACCAAGATTCAAGTAGATTGTGTCTCTTCTAAGAAATAAGGTAATTATGCCTCGGCCTGTAGTACTTCTATTGAATCACCTAGTCTGCCATGATACATCACGATCATAGGAGACCTTTACCTCCATTGGCACTCATTCAAACTTACCTCGATTTGGATCCTCCTAATCTTTATGGAAAGGGTTAAGCATATTAATATTGAACAATAGATTAACTTTATGTTTTGATGGAAACTCAAGTTTGTAGGCCACCTTGCCTACTCTTCAGAACTTTGAAAGGCCCCTCATATCATCGCACAAACCCCTTGTGCAATCCACTATGGCAGCAAATCAAGTGTAATTTAGCAAGGACTAAGTCACCAACATGAAACTTCACATCTCAACGATTCTGATTAGCCTACTTCTTGTTGTGTTTACTTGCCTTGTATATGGTTAAGTCATTTTAAACTTGCCAATCTTTAACAAATTGATATGTTATTGGATTATTTCTGCATAACGGGTTGCAATAACATTATGCTTGAGTGGTTGTTGCCCTATCACTATCTCAAACGGACTTTGATTCATGGCCCCACTCCCCTGCAAGTTGATAGTACTAGAAAGAACATACGCTTTCTCCCTACTTATTGGTTAATTTGTCCCCATTTAGTTACCTTTAACACATATTTTATCATTTTATGTTTAGTAAATTACATTTTATAACTCAGTGGATCTTAGCCTATTTATCCTTAATTTTGTCATGTTTTGGTACCAATGTCATTGCATTAGTATTTTCAAATTGCGCCCAGAATTGTCACCGCACCTGACAGCTGTTCGAATAAGAACAAAAATGTGTGAGCTACCTAGTCTGGTATAACCAACTTGTACATACAGAGGCAACATGATTTTGATGAAAGAACACCTGGACTATTTGGGAAGAATATATATATTCACGTGAAAATAAAAAAGGAGGGTTTTTTAGGGAGAGTATCTTTGTCAACCTATCTTTTGAAGCTTTCGCCTATGACGACTTAAATCTCCTACGGGTGAACCGACGCTAAAGGGATGCAGACTAGCTCTTGATGAGGAGCCCTGAGTGCGGCATAAGAGGGAATAGAGAGATTTAAGTTGAGTTGTCTAGAAATAGTATTCTCTACTTGTTTCTTTTCTTTTTCATTTCCAAACGCTAGTGATTACTTTCTATTTCATGTTTGTATAAAGTACACATGATTTCTAGGTTAAATTTTATTTTAGTCAATCTTGTTTCTACTGTTTAATCTTTTGGTTTAAATGTTTTTAGCATGGAAGTATTATTATAGTCACTGACACTGGAAAGTGCAGTAACAGTTCAAGCTAACAAGCATGGCAACGGAAGTTGCTTGAGGATTAGAGGAATTTAATCCACTTGTTCTTAATAGCGTCCCATTGCCATCATTAGAAGGTGTGGCTAATGTGCATGTTTAAGTCTTAGATTAAATATGGAAGCTAAGTTTGGTAAGATATTCATTGCAATTTAACGCATCGACAATCACCTATCCTTTTATACCTTGTGAGCACTTAGTATTCTGTTGAATATTCACGTTGGGGATCCCAGTTTATCAGTATCATATTTTATCTTATTGTTTTCAAGTTATTGCTTCAACAAATACACTCACAACTTATCTCATTCCTATCTATTTATTGCATTGACATTGATAGAGAAAAGACAACCATCCTCATGGGATTGATATCCGGCAGATTAATATCTATCTACTATACTTGCATCGATAGTGTACGCTTGCACATTATTACTGTGATGTTAAACAACCGATCAAGTTATGGCACCGTTGCCGAGTATGGCATTTGTTTGATGTTTATTTTTGTTTATTTTTATAATATTTAGTTGTTACTGACTTATTTTCTTTTTGTCACTATTTTCACATTTTATTTTATGTGTTGTATGACCAGAAGCAATTTGAAGTTTATTGCCAGTTTTGATCCAGAAATGTGAAAGAACCATCCGGAGGAGACTTCAAGAACAAATGAATATGGCTTTACCAAGAAACTATGAAGTTACACCCCCGATGCAGCAACAAAATGCTAATAACCCACCGTTGTCGCAAGATGCTCAAATACAAAACAAGACTATACGAGATTTTGTAGTACCTATTTTAGAAGACTTACAACTGGGAGTTGTTAGGCTAGCATTCCAAGCTGGAAATTTTGAACTCAAGCCTGTAATGTTTCAAATGTTGAATTCTAATGGGCAATATGCTAGACTGCCACATGAAGATGCACGAGAACATCTTAAATTATTTTTATTTCTTTGTGCTTCTTTTAGTCAACAAGACGTTCTTGATGATGCTTTGAAGATGAAATTATTTCCTTATTCCTTGTAGGGAAGAGCTCAAACTTGGTTCATTGCGCTACCTATCTGATCAATTACTTCTTGGAATGCACTAGCAACACAATTTGTTTTACAATTTAACTCGCCAACAATGAATGCTCGTCTCCAAAATGATATTACAGCTTATCATCAGCTAGATGATGAGAATATTCACACCACATGGGAACATTATAAATCTTTCCTTCGACGTTGTCCTATGCACGGCATTCAACAGGAAACACAAATTGAGATTTTCTATAATGGGCTAAATTCACACACGAGGAATCTTGTCGACGGATCAGCCAATGGTCCTTTGCTGGATTGTACTTATAATGATGCTATTATAATTCTTAAGAGAATTGCTCAGAATGATTATCAATATCTTATCTCTAGAGCTGCTCAAGCAAAAGCTACTCTTAGAGTTATTGAACTGGATGTAATATCTACACTTAGTTTTCAAGTTTCTTCTCTTACAAATATGATAAAAAAATACGCAAGGGACTAGTGACGTTGCACCTATACAAGTTGCTCAACAAGTTGATGTTCCTACCTGTTGTTGTGAGATTTGCAGTGACAACCATATCTATGAAGATTGTCCACAACATGCAGAGAATGCCTTTTATGTCAGTAACATTTGCAACAATTCTTATGGCACCTATTATAATAATTCTGCATGTAATCAACCGTCTTGGGGAACTTAAAATGCTGGACAAAATGTTTTAACATTCTGATATGGGAATATATCTACTCAAGGTAATTATAATCCTAGAAAAGGGAATTACAATCAACAACTGCAGAACTACAATCAGCACATTCAGATGCATCCACAACAAAGCCAGAGGCATCCACACTAGAATCAGACGTAGCCACAATGATTCTTCAATGCCACATCAGTAATTTTAGGAGCATCGATGGCATCAATACGTGCAAGCTTCTCCTTCTGACCCGTTAGCAGCTCTTAAGGCTTTAATGCGGGAGCATATGACTCGCACAGAAGCTATTATGCAAGGGAATTCATCTTCTATTAGGGCGTTGGAGGCACAATTAGGACAACTTGCTTTGAATCTGAATACTCGATCACCAGGCACACTACCTAGTGACACGAAAAATCCCAGTCTGAGGGGGAAAGAACACTACAAGGCTATCACACTTAGGAGTGGTAAACAAACTGGCGAGCCGACTACAGACTCTACTGTCGCACCTCAAGATACTGGTGAAGTGATCCCTAGTGAGAAGTTGAACCTGAAGAGCTTGTCGATGTACCAGACAAAAAAGTTCCACAAATTGTCACTCATATGCCTAATGTCTGACCCTCAAAACTGTCGATGCAATCAAAGATGTCAGCGCAATCGGATGTATCTCCACCTTTACCTTTTCTACAAAGATTCAGGGAGAATGAGCAGTATAAGTAGTACCAACAGTTCCTAAACACACTGAAGCAACTTCAGGTCAATATTCCTTTAGTAGACGCTCTTGTGCAAATTCTAAATTATGAGAAATTTATGAAGGAACTCTTGTCCAAAAAGAAGAAGCTCAGTGATATGAAAACTATTGCACTCGTAGAAGGTTGTAGTGTTGTTTTGACAAATAAGTTGCCCCCCAAAATGAAAGATCCTGGGAGCTTTACTATCCCATGTTCAATTGGCAACCATTATTTGGGTAAGAATTTATGCAACTTGGGAGCTAGCATCAACCTAATGCCACTATCTACTTTCAGAAAGTTGGGAATTGGTCACATGAAACCTACTATAGTGACATTGCAACTAGCTGATTGATCCTTAGCTCAACCTGAAGGGCAAATCAAAGATATCTTAGTTCGTATGGATAAATTCATTTTTTACGTTGATTTTATCATACTTGAATACGAGGCAGACAAAGAGGTTCCCATAATCTTGGGACGACCATTTTTAGCCACCGGACGAACTCTTATTGATGTTTACAAAGGTGAACTGACCATGTGACTTAATGATGAAGGAAGTTGTTAAGAAAGAAATTATAAAATGGCTTGATGCTGGAATTATTTACCCTAGTTTTGATAGCAATTGTGTAGGTTCAGTGCAATGCATTCCTAAAAAGAGGCATCACTGTGGTTAGTAATGACAAACGAATTAATTCCTACATGCTTTCCTATAGGATGGCGAGTCTGTATGGATTATCGCAAACTTAATGCTGCCACAATGAAAGACCACTTCCCATTCCTTTCATTGACCAAATGTTGGACAAGCTTGCTGGAAGAGCCTATTACTGCTTCTTAGACGGCTATTCTGGGAACAATCAAATTGCTATTGTATCAGAGGATCAAGAGAAAATAACTATCACCTGTCCCTTTGGTTCTTTTTCTTTTCGCCGTATGCTTTTTGGTTTTTGCAACACACTAGCCACATTTGAAAGGTGCATGATGGCAATATTCTCAGATATGATTGAAGATTCTTTAGAGGTTTTTATGGATGATTTCTCAGTCTATGGGAATGATTTTTATCATTGCACTGACAATTTGGATAAAGTTTTTGCAGCGATGTGAAGACACACATCTTGTTCTAAATTGGGAAAAATTCCATTTCATGGCAACTGAAGGCATTGTGTTAGGCCATGGCATCTCTAGTCAAGGCATTGTAATAGATAAAGCTAAAGTGGAAATCATTGAAAATTTACCTCCATCGACAAATGTAAAAGGTTTTCGCAGTTTCCTTAGGCATGTAGGGTTTTATCGAAGATTTATTAGAGATTTCTTGAAAATTGCAAAGCCCTTATGCTCATTACTAGAACTGAATCAAAAATTCCTCTTTGACGATGCATGTTTGGAAGAATTCATTCAATTAAAGACGCAGGTAGTAAATGCACCCATTGTCTTTGCACCAGATTGGTCTCAACCTTTTGAAGTTATGTGCGATGCAAGCGATTTTACTGTGGGTGCTGTTCTAGGACAATTCAAGGGAAAAATATTTCATGTTATCTATAATGCTAGCAAAACTCTTACAAAGGCTCAAATCAATTATACCACTACAAAGAAAGAATTGTTGGCTGTAGTCTTTACTTACGACAAGCTTCGTTCTTATCATGTTGGCGCAAAGCTTACCGTATTTACTGATTACTTGGCATTGAGATATCTTTTTGCGAAGAAGGATACAAAACCAAGATTGATACGCTAGATCTTACTGTTGCAAGAATTCGACATCGAGATAAAAGACCGGAAGGGTTCAGAGAATCAAGTTGCAAACCATCTGTCTAGATTGAAAGTTGGTAGCGAAGATGGAAGCATACTTCAAATTGTCGACGCATTCCTAGATGAGAAGTTATTTGTTCTAGATGCAACCCCTTAGTATGCGGATTTGGTTAATTATCTAGTGTGTGGAAAACTCCCATTAGGTGTCACAAGCCATAAAAAAGAAAGATTTCTTCATGAAGTAGTCAATTATCATTGGAATGAGCCGTATTTATTTAAGGTATGCGATGAAAACATCATTCGGCATTGTGTCCCGGAAGAGGAGATGCTTTCAATCCTGAAGCACTTTCATGATGTTCCTTATGGACGTCATTTTGGTGGCATGCGAACTATCGCTAAGGTTCTCCATTCAGGATTCTACTGGCCTTCATTATTCAAAGATACCCACAATTTTGTGAATCAATGCAATAGGTGTCAGTGCACTGGTTCTATACCCCGACGCAATGAAATGTTGTATCAACCAATTATGGAGGTTGATTTGTTCGATGTTTGGGAATGGATTTTATAGGACCATTTCCAAGTTCATTTGGTATTCTTTATATATTAGTAGTTATTGACTACGTCTCGAAGTGGGTTGAAGTTGTTGCAGTCCCAAAGGATGGTGCAAAGACAGTGCTTAAATTTTTTTCACAAGCATATACACATCCGCTTTGGCACACCAAAGGCATTGATTAGTGATTAGGGTACACACTTTCATTGTAACCAAGTGGCAACCGCACTAAAGAGATATGGGTTAATTATAGAATGGCTACTACTTGTTATCCGCAAACTAATAGACAAGCTGAAGTATTGAATCAACAAATTAAAAACATTCTTGAGAAGGTTGTGAACCCTTCGAGGAAAGATTGGTCTTCTAGACTAGATGACACTTTATGGGCATTGCAGAAAACATACAAAACTCTATTAGGGATGTCGCCGTATCAATTGGTTTTTGGGAAAGCATGTCACTTGCCAGTTGACTTGGAGCACAAAGCAATGTGGGCAATTAAGCAAGTGAACATGGACAATGTGGGCAATTAAGCCAATGAACATGGACTATGAAGCTGCTGGAAAAAAAAGTTGTTGGATATCACTAAACTAGAGGAGATTAGGCAAAATGCCTATAAAAATTCTGCAATTTATAAAGAAAAGACCAAATGATGGCATGATAGAATTATTTTGCAGTGATAATTTATCGCGGGTCAACAAGTTTTATTATTCAATTATAGAATGAAACCGCACTCGGGTAAATTGCGCTCTCGTTTGTCTGGACCTTTCAAAGTTGTCGAAGTATTTCCTCATGGTGTAATCACAATTAAAGATTTACATGATAGGAACCAGTTCAAAGTGAATGGACAGCGGTTAAAACACTATGTTAGGAATATTAATCAAAAGCAAGTAGAGACCATTAAATTGGTCTAAAAATTTTAATTTTTATTAAATTTATCATTATGCTATTTTATTTTATTTTTGTAGAATAGTTAAGAACCATTATCGACGCACTTGGGCTTTATTGTCAACGCAGTTCGTACTATTGTACTGTCACTTATGACTCATCAAGAATGAGGGCATATCAAAAATTTTAGATCCCACCGTTTGATCAAAATTCTCCTGGCTGCCTGATCTGTCTGAGCAGGCACAATTCTTATTGGACATAATTATTCTCGCCAGCTTTATATCCCTTCACAAAAGTCACGCCTTTTCATCATCTTCTTTCACTCGCTATAAAGCCCCCTTCACTGTACTGACTGTAACACATACAAAGCAGTCATTTTTATTCACTTCCTTTTCCTCAAGCTAGTACCTTTACAACTTTAAACATATTCACTCCACAAAACAAACAAATTATGGCAAGAACGATAGGACTAGTCAAGAAAGCCACTAAGCCTGTTGAAGAACACTCGTCTTCTGCAACTGTAGTTCGTGAATCCAAATCCTCCATTCCAACAGAGAAAAATGAACCGATGATCTTTTTAAAGAAAGTGGTCAAGGACCGATTTCAAGACAACATTTTGAAGCACAACTTCCACTCAGAACTGGGCATTCTCCTTTCGCAATAGCAAGACTTGGACAAGCAAGTCTACAAAACCATCTCTAAGCTGAAGTGGGAGACTTTCTACACTCACCCTGAAAGCTATTCTCCTTCATTGGTACATGAGTTTTATGCTAACCTTTATGACCATGAGTTAGAGTTTATCTTTGTTCGAGAAGGCTTAATCCCATGGGATGCTAAAAAAGTCCATGAACTGTACAACACTAAAGTAGATGTAGATGAACACTCCAAGTTTCTTGAGGATATCACAGACGATAAAAGGGACTTGTTCGTGAATGATTTATGTGTCGAAGGAGCATTACGGACGGGTTCACATCAAAATAATTATACGATGCACCGCTGCTTCTTGACAGTCCAAAGCAAAATATGGTTTCATTTTGTCAATTGCAGACTACTGCCCTCTACTCATAGAACCACAGTCAACCTTGATAGAATGTGCCTGATATATTCAATTGTCAAGGGTAGAAAGATTGATGTCGGTGCAATACTCTACCAGGAAATTGCTGACTACACTGCAAGGCAAATTGGAATTTTGGTTTTCCCGTTGTTGGTGATGCTACTGTGCCAGTAAAAAAGGATTGTGCCCCGTGATGATGAATAGGTCCTAGATAATAAGGGTCTGATCAATGAAGCCTCTATTGAAAGAATGACTCGTGGCAAAGATACACCGACAATGAAGGAGGCAGAGACCAGCAAGACTAGGAAGGGAAAAACCAAAGTAGAAAGTAAGGGAGCAAACCTGATTGCAAAGACATCATTATTGCGCAAAATGCAGGATTTCGAGAAGTTGACCAACTCCACCAGTAATAAGTAGATCAGGCTTGTCGCTACAATAGAGGAAATAGACAGATTACAAAATTTGTTCTACGCTTATATCAGGGCCTATAACAACTCTATTGTAGCCGTATTAAGTCAGTTAACCCCAACCCCACTCCCAGAATTTCTAGTATTCCCACCGGTCATTCGAGATTATGAACCCTCCTCCAAGGAAGATGACTTAGGGGACCAAGACAGATTAATGGAATCCCCTCCCATTGTGCACGTCTCTGATGATGAGAAAGAAGATGACTCAAAGGACATTGAGGAGTGCATGCGAAGGATTGATAACCGAGTCGAGGGTGACGTCATTGCTAGTCAAGAGGCGTCTGTTTTTGAGGAGGAAGTTGTTGTGGCAGAGGAGGAAGTCCGTGTTGAAGTTGTGAACGAGAAAGGCGAGGAAGAAATTACTGAGACAGAAGCTATTGAGAAAGAATCTGTTGAGAACATTATCAATGGATCTGAGTTTATGAATCTAATTAACGATAATCTGGAGTGTGATGGAGCTAGACCGGTGAAAGCTACAGATGTAACCAGTGAGAAGCACCACAACGCATTGGCAATAGTGGTCTATACCAGACCACTCAAGGTGACCCCTCCTACACAAGAAGGAGCCGATGATGCCGGGGCAACGCTAGAAACTGAAAAGTAATTTGAAAATCGTATAAAGCCTAAAGAAAAGAAAAGAAAGCACTCTAAAGACAAAAAGCACAAGAAGGAGGAGAAAAAGAGGAGGAAGAAGAAACATCGCACAACCACATTGATGGCCGAGGAAAAGTAAGTTTGTTTATTTTAAGTTTTAGCTATAGTATTCATGCATTGCATGTGGCTATAATTTTCATTTTGTTAGTGCACATTGTCATTGCATTTTTATTGTCATTACATTTTAATGTTAGTGCATTATGGACAATGCAAACTTTATGTTTGGGGGAATGCATATAGGGTTTGGAAATACACTCACATTTCAAAAATAAATTTTTTGAGTTTAATGAAGCATGTAAGGTTTATTTGTGGTTAATGCAAATGTGTTTGAAATTTTTTGTTACATTCGATGCTTAATTCTTGAATCATGTGAATTATCGATGAATGAGTTGGATAAATTTGATTGAATGTTGTATCTTCAATTCTTTGATGAATGATTTAGGTTGCATTAGTAATAGATGACTAGTAGCATTCCTTGAATCTTGAATTAATTTGCCTTTTACAGCTGCTTATAAATATATAGTTATGAATAAGAGACACTCCAAAGTGAGTGTATTGTGAAATGTTAAAGAGGGAACACTCCGATACAAGCATTAGAAAAATGAATATGGCCAAAGGCTGTCATTACATGAGTGTATGTCGGCGCAATTATGTACTCTTTGGGGGATTGTTGCACTCCATCGTTACTTCTCAGGAACAAGGGTACAGTAATGCAACGATATCCTTTATTCACAAAAAAATCTTATTATTCATAGATACTTATTATTGTACAATAAATGTTGTATTTGTAGATAGAATTTAGAATTTAAAGCATGATGCTGGTTTTGATGAAGTTGCAATCTTATTCATTCATACTTATCTATTGTTGATGCAATATTTTGTCATTTGAATCTGACTCATTCATTGAGATTTTAGGTGATTCAAGTTTCTAGAATGATCATTTGCCTTAGTGAATTCGTGCGTAGCCTTGCCAGTTTTTGTTTTACTTGAGGACAAGTAAAAACGCAAGTTTGGGGGCGTGATAGTATTAGAAAAAACATATTTTGTCTCCCTACTTATTGGTTAATTTGTCCCCATTTAGTTATCTTTAGCACATATTTTAGCATTTTCTGTTCAGTAAATTGCATTTTATAACACAGTGGATCTTAGCCTATTTATCCTTAATTTTGTCATGTTTTGGTACCAATGTCGCTGTATTAGTATTTTCAGATTGTGCCCAGAATTTTCGTTGCATCTGATAGTTGTCCGGATAAGAACAAAAATATGTGACCTGTCCAGCCTAGTATAACCAACTAGTACATGCAAAGCCAACATGATTCTAATGAAAGGACACCTGGACTATTTGGGAAGAATATAAATATTCACGTGAAAAGAAAAAAAATGAGGTTTTTTTTAGGGATACTATCTTCGTCAACCTATCTTTTGAAGCTTTTGCCTATGGCGGCTTAAGTCTCCTACGGGTGCACTGACGCGAAAGGGATGCAGACAAGCTCTTGACGAGGAGCCTTTAGTGCGACAAGAGGGAATAGAGAGATTCAAGTTGAGTTGTCTAGGAATAGTATTCTCCACTTGTTTCTTTTCTTTTTCTATTCTAAAAGCTGGTGATTACTTTCTATTTCATGTTTGTAGGAAAGTACACATGATTTCTGGGTTAAATGTTATTTTATTCAATCTTGCTTCTACTATTTAATCTTTGAGTTTGAATGTTTTTAGCATGGAAGTATTATTGCAGCCACTAACACTGGAAAGTGCAATGACAGTTCAAGCTAACAAGCATGACAACAGAAGTTGCTTGAGGATTAGAGGAATTTAATCCACTTGTTCTTAATAGTGTCTCATTTCCATCATCGGAAGGTGTGGTCAATGTGCATGTTTAAGTCTTAGATTAAATATGGAAGTTAAGCTTGGTAAGATATTCATTGCAATTTAAGGCATCGATAATCACCTATCCTTTTATACCTTGCGATCATTTAGTAATCTGTTGAATATTGACGTTGGGGATCCCAGTTTACCAGTATCATATTTTATCTTATTGTTTTCAAGTTATTGCTTCGACAACTACACTCAGAATTTATCTCATTCCTATCTATTTATTGCACTAATATTGATAGACAAAAGACAACCATCCTCGTGGGATTGATATTTGACATATTCATATCTCTCTACTATACTTGCATCGACAATGTACACTTGCACATTATTGTTGTGACATTAAATAGTCGATCACAAGTTATAAGAAAATTGGGTCACATTCAACAATTTTGGCTAGCCCCTTTGTATGGCTTTCACATAGTGTCAAAGATAAGTCTCTAATAAAACATTTACTCCCTAGGTTTGCCTATCAGTTTGCGGATGCATACTAGTGGAAAAGTTCAAGTTTGACCCCATCAACCTTAACAACTCTGTCCAAAATCGGCCTGTAAACTGCCTGTCTCGATCACTAATAATAGATTGTGGCACTCCTCAATATTTCACCACATGTTTAACGACCAAACGAGCTGCCTCTTCAGCAAAACACTCATTGGTTGCTAGAATGAAGGTTCCAGACTTGGAAAATTTGTCAACCATAACAATATACTCACAACCTCGTCAGATTTAGGCAAACTAATAATAAAGTCCACTGATACACTCTCCTTTGGGCATTTTGGAATGGGCAAAGGCTACAATAAATCGACCAAAGTTTTCAACTTTACCTTGTCTTGTTGGCACACTAGGCAAGGGTTCACATAGATCTCAACATTATCACTCATGTGCGCCCAATAATAAAATGTTGGAAGATTAAGTTTAGAAAACATAACGAAAAATAGATTTAAGGGAAAACTAAAGTTTTAATTTTTTTTTTCCAAAAACAAGAACTTGGATGTGTTATCTAAAGTGATAAACACTTAATCAAAATCGTACCTTTATTATTTGTCTAGGATGAACGCTTCGACCTAGTTGTCTTCTCCTCGAATCTCAAGCTTACGTCTACTGAGTGTAGGCTCGCTTCGAATCAAAAAATATTTCACAAAATTTCTCGCGGGGTAATTTCATAATTTCCCTAAACTTCTGGGTTCAAGTTGTAAAGAACAAGAATATCTCTAGAAATTTTCTAAAATAATTTCTTTAGAGAATTTTCTCTCTACAACTTTTCTTTGAAGTCAAGTGTGTGAGAATAATGACCCATACTCTCTTTATATAGTGAGAGTTTAGAGAGTTCAACTAGAATTACAATTAATCACATTAATATTACATGAATAAAATATTATCAAGATAAATATTAATTTAAATTTAATTCCTCATATTAATATTAAATTAATACAATGTTATCTAGGTAAATATTAAATTAAAATTAATATAATACTATATAGATAAATATGAAATTAAATTTAATATTAAATTAATTAAAATAATATTATCTTTGGAAAAGTTAATTTTAAATCAAATTACCAGGTAGAGTCCCACTAGGAGTATGATTTTTCCATTGCTCTATGCCGAAGAACCATTGCAGTTGACCATCTGTCGACTGTTGAATTGCTATGTCGTACTCGCCATGCCTAGTGGTGCCATCGATAGCACGACTGACCCTCGACACCCAGAACCGTCACCACTTTGCCCAAATGGGCTTGGCCAGCTCAACTCCTCCTTGCAAGGCGGCTAGTATCATGGTTAGGGTGGGGCTTGCCATTTGAACGATTGGCACTACATGCAACCTACCATTTTTCCCCAATCGAAAAGTGTCTGCCCAGGCCGGTCGCTCACACGACCATTCGCATGGGGCGCAATATCCCTCGGCTAGGCATTTGCATGTCTGGCCCGGTGCTGCTGATGGGGTTGGCCGAAACCTCCTACAGGCTGTTCGAACAAGTTGCTTCCATGAACTGGGCACCATCGACAAGGCATTCATGTGTTTGGCTGGTGCGACAATCGGTTCAGTCCAGGCCAATGACGGCCCGATCGATCCGGTTTAGCCACTGGTTGGACTATCGTCCATGTATCACACACCAGCCCCAGTTCAACTAGTTTTGAGTTTTGGTTTCGAGTCTAATTTTCGATCTTAAGTACCCATTGGGCTAATTTTCAAAAAAACATCATATTTATTTTAATTAATTTAATTTTACTTGATCAAAATTAATTTCCCCAAAAAATCACTAAGATTTAATTTTTCAAGTAAAATATTTAATTAAATTCTCTAGTTGAATAAATTCTCATGACCACCTAATTTAATTACACATAAAATAAATTGTCTCGATTAAATTATTACCAAAGTCATAGAATTTTTTTCTAATTCAAATGCAGCCCGATCAAGCTTTTGTTGATGTAATTAGCAGCCTCCTGACGTACCAATGTCGAGAGTATGAATACTGCTACTAAAATATGGTATTGAAGCGGTGTTAACAAGTATACGAGTCATGTTGTATTAATAATTTTTACAATAGAGTCAGTAAGTACTTCGAGGATCATACCCAAGGGAGGCAAGTACTTAATTAATATTAGCTTAAATGTAAATATATCTAATTAGTAATTTAAATAAATTATATTACGATGAAACATAAAATAAAAGGAATTGGCTTTATAAGAAAACTAAATAAACATGCAAAAAAACAAAAAAATAAAACTGGAGAACTGATATGATGACTCAATCAATTATGGGTGATTAGCTCGCTTTGGTGGTCATAACTAATTCCTATTTCGGGTTCTACTCAATCAACTAGTTGCTAACCTAGCAGGATCTCTCGATCTTCCACTAAACTAATGAGTCGGCAAAAACTACTTATCTTTCGACCTCACAGTCTAGATTGGATTGGGGTAAGGGGTTCACAGATAGGTTATACCAAATTTGGGTTAATTCCCACCTAGATGACTTTCTAGGGTTTTCAGCTTAGGGTTTCAGTTTTTCCTATCCTAAACAGTTGGTCCGCTAAGAAACCTTACATAGAAATTAATTAATCACACGTCTACATGCTAATCCCCCATAAGAGGATTAGTTCCTTTTGGATCCCATAAACAATATGAGCTTAACGAAGAAAATAAACATAAATAATGAATTAAGAAATTTTTTAAGAAGAATCTTGAATTGTATTTGAATGAAGTGTAGAAATCCACAAGAGTTTCTTTGAATCCATAAGTTAGTTTCTCCCAAGTACAATAATGAAAAATAGATTGAAAATAAATCCTAAGTACAAAAGAAAACTAAATTGAAAGGAAAATTCTATGTTATAGAAAAGATGATATCTGAAGTGTTTAATGAGCCTATTTATAATATTAGGGTTGGCCTTCATCCTTAGCCCTAGTTCGACTAACATTTTTACGTTAAAATATATTGTGTGAACCAAAATGCCCTTAGCTTGTTAATGTTTCATGTATAGGCCAGTGTTGCGACATCCACTGCCTATGTGACGACACTGAAGGTAATTTGTTTGGCTCAGGCTCAGCTTCAGAGGTGTGTCGCGACATCATCTAGCTATGTCACAACACCAAAGGTAATATGACAGTTCTGGCATTCATTTCACTATGTTGTGATGATGAACTTCCGTGTTGCAACATAATGACCATCATTGAGTTCTCATGCCTCTGAATCGTGTCCTTCACACTCACTATATATGTTAGTCTTCCCTTAGGCCTATTTTGACCATTAAGGTCATAAATTTGGCTCAAATTACATTTTTATTAAATTGAAACTAAAATAGAAAAAACTAAATAAAACATAATAAAATTGCTCATATTCAAGCTCTTTTAAGTATAAAAACTAGTTTAATCTGCTACAACGAATTACGATAGATCAAACTCCCCTACACTTAAGTCATTGCTTGTCCTCAAGCAAAGAAAGATAAAAACGAAAAATAAAAGTCGACTCTTGAGCAAGTATGATACAAAGATTGGTTTTTGCAACACATGATACAACAACTACGTAGGAAGTCACAATGCTTTTATTTTTCATTGATCAAGTACCATTTCTACTTGTTTTGACTTTTTTGACTTTTTTTCTCATATTGGACATTTTGGCTAAGCCTATAATCACTATATCACATTGTTTCTTCCTATTTCACTCTGATTTTTACAAAACTACCGAGATGTATCTACTTGTCCCATAATACGTATGGCCAGACGTCTAATTTCATGCATTTCAAAGACCAAAGAAAAAAGGTAAGTACAAATTTATATTTTGGCTCGGATTTTATATAAAGGTTCATCAAGAAGTATTTTCTAGATCAAAATAAGTACTAAGAATCGATGAATAATGTTAGCTTTTGGCTCTAGGCTATACCAAACAAGCCTTAGTTCATTCCTAGGTATCTCAATATTCAAAAATTTAATTAATTAAACAATCACAATTTTAACCATTTATCATACACACTAGCATGCTCGTTGCCCTATATATTTTTATGTCATTCAGTATATTCAATTACTTAATACTTAATTACAGTGTAATGTATAGAACTTATTAGTCTAATAATTGAAATATTAAAATCATTCACTATCATGCAAAATTTACAATAAATACAATCAACCTATCTATATACTCCTAACCAATCACTTGTATTTTTACAAGCTCAAGCATACTTTGACAAGAAAAATAAAAGAAAAAACATGAAAATAAAAAAAAATTCCTATGTTACCCCCCACACTTTAGATAGCACATTTTCCTTAATGTGCAACCCTTGAATAGATAAGGAAAGAAGTTACCTAATTGATCATGACATTGCTATAGTCTTCTGGTGGGTTCTTCCTTCCTTGTTCGTTAAAAGCTCGTATATGTAGTGCTTTCTTAATATGTGGTTTATACATAGAAAGTTCAAAAATAGAAAAAAATATAAATATATTATCAATCCTACTCCTAAAAATATCATCCTAATTATTTTTTTACAATCCAAATAAAATTAAAAGTTCAGTCAATCCTCCTCCTCCTCATGAGAATCCTTTTCCATCTTATCCTTGTAACAACCTATTTTTAGTGGTGTCGAAAACAGTAGTTTCAAACCATGATTCCAAAAAGCGAACCAGTGTATAATATTTATTTAATGTTTACCGAGTTAGTATAGGGTCATATTAAATTTTCATTAAGAAATTTTAAGGTTTAAATAGTTAATTAAGGGAAAAGGACTAAATAGTAAAAGATGCAAAAGCTGATGTTTAATAGTTAAATCAGTCAAACGGATATAAAAGGTGAATTAGTGGATTTAGATGGTAAATATACCATACATATTGATAGTGGACAAGTATGGACATGTTTTTGTAAATTATTAAGTTAATAACATAAGGCAAAATAGTAATTAATTAATAAATTAAAATAAAACAAATTTAAACAAAAGGAAGTTATCATCTTCCTAAAGCACTACCACAGAAATTGGGGAGAAAAGACATCAATGTTGTATTCTTTGGTTCGACCAAGCCTGAATTCAATGCATGGTATGTAATTTTTCATTTGTTTCTAGTGATTTTTATGTTTTTGAGTTTGTATTATCTTAATCTAACTAACCCGTGAGTTAAATTGTGAAATTGTTAAAATAGGGACCTACCATGAATAAATTGAATGTGTTTTTAACTTAGTTGATAAATTATTAAGCTTGATTGTTAAATAGAAGTATTTTGTTAAGTAAATTTTTTATAATTTTAACGTTTAAGGATTAAAGTGTTAAAGTAGGGAAACTCTATGGAATTTTAGTGAAATTTTGATAAAAGTGGGCTGTAATAGACCCAAAGAAAAATCGGCTAGCATAGTTTTTTCATTGATTGTGGTTAATTTGTGAGTTTTGGGTTTAGGGACTAAATTGTACAAAAGTTAGAATGTTGGGGTAATTTTGTAAAATAATGATGGAAGGGCTTAATTGTATAAAATGGCTTATTTAAGTACTGAAATGATATTAATTGAATGAAATTATTATTTAGATCAAGAAATGCAACAACCGAATTTAAATTGAGGAAAAGCTAAAGTTTCGGACTAGTTGTCGACTTCGTTTTAGTAACCGTTTTAGTCGAGGTAAGTTCGTATAATGATTAAATTCATTAATTGGTGTATTGAATGTGATTTTAATAAATATTATGCTAAGTATAGTTTATTTTAATATTAGTTTGATATTTTAGTTTCTTGGATTAAATTATGATGTTAATTAAATTGAATGTTATATTTGAAAAATATACATTTCATGGAAGTATGTTTGAAATGGTATAATGAAATTAAAGGATTCGATTATTTACAGAGGTCTCGTTGGAACCTTGTGTACTTAGGATACAAATGTCATGTCATTAAGGGTTATACGATTTCGGGTGGTTGTCTTGGATGTCCTACCGATGGTTGAGGTCTTGTATTTGTTGCGAATTATCCACAGCTCCTGTGAGCAGCATCGTGTAGCTTATCATCTTAACCTACAGCTCGTATGAGGAGACCTATTTCACAGCTCATATGAGCATATACGATTTTGTGTTACAGTCACAGCTCATGTGAGCATTTCCTGAGTATCCAATGATATTCCATTTGGTTTAAAATTTTACAATTTTGAACTTAGGTGTGGATATTTTGGCATCTGGTATTGATACCTGGCCTTATGAAAAAGATTTGAGAAAAATAGAATGCCAAAATGGTATTGATTTTTAATTAAATATCGGTACCTGTTTATAAAATATCGATACTACAAATTAATTATCGATACCCTTGGTTTTGTCATGAAAACAATATAGTAATTTGGTATGAATTTTCATAAAGGTATCGATGCGGTACCGATACCAACTATGGATTTTCACTAATTACTTAAAACTTTGAAATTTTATTCTATTAATTATTTGAAATTTACATTTAGGTCTTTTAAACTCAATTTAAGGTCTATAAGTGTTTGTTTGCCATGTTTAACAAATGATTTGATTGTCTATATTTAAATTAATATTGAGAAGTTTTAAGTTGTTAATTATTTTGTTATTTTTTGTGATACTCCATAACCCTAATTTGGTGACAAGGATGGGTGAGGGGTGTTACAATCCCCCCTCTTCTCCAGCTTCCTCATCCTCACTATCTTCCTTGCTTCCTTGTTCTTCTACTTCATGATGGGAATGTATTGGACCATTATTCTGCCGCGCAAATTCTTGAAGAACCAAGCTCATCTCTTACATCCATCTTATCATCTATTCTACCTACTTCTTTTTGAGATGTTGATTTTGCTTTTCACTTAAGTGCAGTTAGGACGTCCATCTTTTTCTTTTGGCATTTGTTGCAATCCCTTATTTGTTTTCATTGAAGCTTCATATATTGCGTGTATAATGAATCTCCAATGAAACTGTCAGTAGAAATCCTATTCTCTTATGAATTGCTCAATGGTTGTCATTAGAACTTTGACCTTTTTGCATAAGGCCGTCACTAAATGGGGGAAGAAAAACTCTCCTATGCATACCTATTTCTTTTGCAAAACAACATATAACAAAACAGCTCAAAATGTATTGACATTAGAGACATTTAAAGCAGGAGCAATTTGAGTGGAACCCTATGGTCTCCTCGACTCTTGGTCCCTAAAAGATGCATAGAAATCTTCGTACTACTATGACTACAACTGTAATAGCCCATTTTCCAGTGGTGTCAAAACCATTGGTTTTAGGACCACACTTTTGACGTGTCATTTTGTAAAAATTAATTATTAATATTTATAAGGTCATTTTGGTCATATTAAATTTTGGTTTAGAAATTTTAACGTTTAGTTAGTTAATTAAAGAAAAAGGACTAAATAGTAAAAGATTGGAAAAGTGATCATTATAGAATTTTGTGTCATTAGAATGTCCAATTAAGCAATTGGACCAATGTATTTATATAGTTAGTGGATGATAATGTTGTCATGAATGTTAACTAAATTAAATAAGATTAATGGAGGGTTAATTAGTGGTTAATCTAAAATATGCTAATAATTACAAAAATACCAAGCTTTATAAGTTAAAATAATTAATGAAATAAGAAATTTAGGTCATTTTCTTCATATTTTCGCTTTATTGTCATTTGCACCATTGTTAAAGCTTAGATATTTTAACTCAATTGCATGTAAGCGTTTCTTGGTCCATTTTTCACGAATTTTATGTTTTTGTGATTCTTGTTTTGATATCTAGCTAGTTTAAGGATTAATTTGTGAAGTTATCAAAGTTGAGGAAAAATATTAATGAGGCCCTTGATGTTTTCTTGATGTTCATGTTTTGATTTGAAGTTAAACAGTATATTTGAATTATTTTATAGAGTAAATTTGAATGATTTTGAGATTTGGGATTAAATAGTTAAAATTTTTAATTTAGGAGGATCTTGTTATGAAATTTTAGAAATTATGGGCTGTTTGTATATATTTAAAATCTTGATAATTTTAGTATTTGAAGAAATTATAAAAATAAGCTTGTTTTGATCATTAAGAATCAAATTGAACAAAGTGTAAAAGTTTGGGGCCAATTTGTAAAATTGTAAATAAGAAGTTATACATATTAAATTGAATAGTATATGAAATTGAGGCTAATAATTGAAATAAATTATATTATAGATCAAGAACAAGTAGAAAATCGAGGAAAAGGAAAAGTCGCGAAATAGTCCCTGAAATTTTGTTGTTTCTACGGTTTAGCCCTGTTAAGTTCGTACGGTTTAATTTTGTATAATCTAAATATTTTATTATTTATGAATTGACATTGTTAAATATCTTTGAAGTTTTGAATTGTATTAAGTGGATTGATTTGATAAAGTAATTATATTAAGTGTTGATATTCGATAATTAGTTGAGCAGATGAACATAGGATAGGATACGATTGGCATGCCAGTAGGTTATATCGCGCGCAGTAGGAGAATTGATTGGTGTGGAGATGATGATTTTGATGTATTCTTGTTTACTTAATATACTGAAGTTTAGCATTTTTTGCGAACTATCGTGTTATCTTACAGTGATTTAGGTGTGTTTCCGAGGGCGAATGTTAAGACTTCGGGCATGGTACTCAGTGTCAAGGTGTGTTTCGGAGGGATGTTATCCTACAGGCTTGGCACTTGGTGCCTAGCTGTGTTCTCGGATGGTTAGCTCATTTGAGCGATTTGGTGTGTTTTGGATGTTTAACCATGTATCTGAATCTGTTATAACGTTCATCGAGCCTGTTTTCAATGATATAATGTACTTGATTGGATTGTATCATTTGCCTTTAAGTATAAAGCTCACCTACGATTTGGTTGTGATTGATAGGATTTTGATTTATTATCTATTTTCTATAATAGATATGTTAATTCGGTAAGTTTATTGTTTTTAACCGTTGAACTTACTAAGCTCAATTAAGCTTACTTGTAATTTTTCTCTTATTTCCTTGTAGATACGTTTTGAGGAAATGGGTGATCGGGTCAACTTAAAGAATCACACTATTCAGAAACTTTTGGTAGTTCTTGAATGTTCATCTTTGGATTATATGGCATGTAATAGGTGAATTGAAGTGTGTAAAAATTGAAAAAAAAGACTATCTTTAGATAGATTTTGAGTACATGTGAATATGTTTTGGTTTGGTATGTGTATGTTTGGAACTTGTTTGGTATATTTAGTATAGGACTTATAAAATTGTGTGAATATGGCAAGTTGAATTATGAAGTGAATGTAGTGCTGTTTTGGTATGAAATGTTAATGGTATTTGAGTACTTTGAAAGCTAATGCTTTGATTTGTAAAGTTATTATTGAATTGTGGTGTCAATGAGGGCACATTGGTTAGGCACTTAGGATGAATGTTTTGGCATATTTTAGGCTTGTTAAGTTTGTTTTTAAGATATGGAATTGGATGATTTTTATATGGCTTGATACACAAGTTTTGGATGAAAATGTGCCTTGTGTTGCAAACTTTTTAAGGTACACACGGCCTGGGACATAGGCTGTCACACGGTCGTGTGACACACACAGCCTACTCACACGGTCATGTGCCTTATTTGTTTTCAGTGCAAGTTGAACCACATGGGCACAGAGAATTACATCGCCTGGTGACACGGCCTCGTAGGCTCTAATTAAGGTCCATAAATGTATTTCTACCTTGATTTATATGATTTATTGAATAATATAAGACAAATTGTATAAAAATTTCTATTTGCATTTAAATGTTTTGAATCGTACTGTAATACTTCGTAACCCTAATCTGACAACGAAGACAGGTTAGGGGTATTATAACAACAGAATATTTAGGGGTCACGCAAAAGCGTTCCCACCTACAGTACTAAACTAACATCCAAATTTCTTTACATAATATCATCGATGGCTCAAAACCCCATTCTTGTATAAACGTCTTTCCTTGAAGTTCTTAAAAGAACTTATCGATGTTTGGGATTGGAAAGTTTGAGCGGTTTGCAATTGTAAGGCCCCGAAAATAGGTCTAGTAGTTTCAGGTAAGTTTATTGGGTTCCGAGTAGTGAAAATTGAGAATTAATCGAGTTAATTAGCAATTTATACTATTAATTAGTTACCTTAATTTCATCTAAAAATCGGTAAATAATATTCTGGAAAATAAAAATATTTTTTTAGAAAAATTAATTTTATGGTTTTAAATGATTTTTGGGTAAAATATTTTGGGTTAAATTGGAATTTAAAAATAATTTAAAATGGGGGGTTTGATTGGGTGATTTAAAATATTAATTAAATGGGACTAATTTGAAAAACAAGGGAAATGTATAAGAGGTTTTATAGAGAATAAACCATATTTTTAGAATTTTGGAGGGAAATGAGCAAATTGTAAAACAAGGGAAAAGGGGGAGTAGCCTGATGGCAAATTCCCCAAAATTTGAAAATCAGGTAGGGGTTTTCAGTTTAAAAAACTCTGCAATTACCTCACTTTTCACCCATTTTTCACCCGAATTGAGAGTTTATCCTTTCGCTTTTCCTTTTTCTTGTTTTCATAAACCTAATATGAGAGAATATATCTAAATATTTTATCTCCCAAAATTCTCTCAAAAATCTCTCGAAATAATTTTCAAAGTTGGGCAAAAATTCATATGAATTTCTTCAAGCATTTTGATTCAAACTTTCAAATCAATTATTTGAGTTCAATTGAAGGTAATCCTCATCTCTAAACTTGTTTTTAAGTTGATTTCAATCATTATTTGTTAATTAAAGTGATTATAATTGATTTTCAACTTTAATTTCTTCTTTCTTGACCTTGAGGATCAACAATGGTGGATCTTTAATTTTGAGTTGGAGTCCAAATATTAATGGATGACTAAGCTCAAAATAGGTCTAATAAGATGTTTTTAGTCTTAAATCAAAAGATCAAACACGTTTTATGGATAAATTTTGAGAAATTTGAATTTGATGAAGAAAATGGATGATTTTTTTGGAAAATTATTAAATGGATTAAATGCTGAAATTAACACTTAGAATACATGTTATTGGACTAGGAATGAAGATTAGAAGTGGTTTAAGGTGCTAAAAAGGGAGTTTAGTTGAGGAATTACATATTTCGGCTTAGTTATGCAACATCGGTAAGGGGTAAGGTAGCTTAGAGCAATGAATTAAATTCGTATACTTTATCAAATTCTGTGTTTCTTATTTCTATTGTTAGTTTGTAATGCATATTTTGTCTCTGTTAAATCTCCACATCAAGAGGAGGAACGTGCAAATCAAAATTGAAGCTTAAACTTCCTTGTATGAACACATTTTTATTGAAATAGCTAATTGTTGAGGTGAGTGATATTAAGGGAAATTTTGTATATTTGCCTAATTATGTGTTAAATTAAAGGTTTAATTGGTGTTATTAATGACTTAATTGCATATTGGATGGTTGGATTTGAAAAAATAGGTTTTATTTTATAAAAGAGTAAAATGACAATTGGTGTGGTAAGTTGTGTTTTATGCTTTTAACATGATTAAATTGTATGGAGTAAATATTTGGAGCATGAATTGCTGATTTATTGAACATTTGATAAAGGTGTTCTAATTGGTATATAAATATTGGGAAAATGATATTTGTTATGCTTAATTTTATTGATATTAAAATTGCTTAACAACATGCTTTTACTTGCATTTTAACATCCTAAATTAAGTGATTAAACAATAGATTTTATGCCTTGTATGTATGATTATATTGGCAACATTGCATGGCGAATCCATTGGATATAGTTGGCATGCCATAGGATTTGTGAGTACTCACCATTATTTTTTATATTGTGAGCATATGGCTCTTGGTGCACTAATTTGTTTGGAGTAGATAAGGGAGTGTTGAGCTTGAGTCTCCACTCATTGGGTTATTGAAGGCGATATAAGGGAGCGTGTGGCTTCGGCCCTCTCAATTTGGAGGACTATATTTGATTTGTGGGAGTTTGGAGATCTGTTAATCCAATGTATGATCACACGTTTAATTATTGCCATGGATGTATTATGTCAATATAATTGATTAATTGCGCCAATATAATTTAATGTTTGTGTTAAAAGAAGATTTTACATGCCATGGAAAAATTGATTCTTAATTCTTGAAATAGCATGTGATGTTATGGTGAAATGTTAACATGTTGTGATTGAAAATTTAATGATTAATTGCTTTGATTTATGCATGATTGGGTGTAAATTATTTGATTTTTTTACTATCATTCACTGAGCTTTTTAAGCTCACACCCTCACATTTCGTGTAGAGAATTTTTGGGCATAAGGAGTCGAGAAGCGAGTGCAAGGGAGATCTAAGAATAAGGATCGGTACTGGCTTAAGAAATTTACTTTAGAGACTATATATGGGCATTGTGATTCTTTTAGGACTAGTGTTATTTTACTTGTAATAGACATTGGACATTAAATCTTGGACTTTAATTTTGGTGATTTTATAATTGTTTTAATACATGATTTTATGTCTAATTGATGTTTGATTTATGGTATGTTGATGAATGTTCGTACGGTGGTTGATAATACGGTGTATGAAGCATGTATTTTATACTAACAATGTTTAATTGAAGCTTACCATGGTGTGGATTGCTTGCTACTAAGGTATGTAGCTTGTGTGAACTAATTGGTGTTTTCTAAGTGTGTAATTGGGTGTTAAATTTTGATTAATGTTGCATATTTATTGTAAATAAATTAAATTGGAGATGTGTGGATGTTTATGGTAATTAATGTAGCTATTTCAAGTTTAATGGGTAAGTAAAATATGTAAAATCGGGTAATTAAAAAGAAATTTTGAGAAAATAGGTATAGTGGTTTGCACACAGGCGTGTGGGTTTTTAGGGGTTTAATTTTTAGTTTTTATAATCTAGTATTCTAATTTGCTTAATGTATAATTTAGTCCTAAAATTTGATTAGATTAAATAAAGCCTTTAATGATAGGGAAACTTGGCAATATTTTAGGATTAGACTTGTAACTGTTAATATATGCTAGAGAAACTCATAATTTTTAATTTGGAAAAGTACTAAAAGTTTGTAAAAGTTACGATTTAGCCCCTAATAATAAAACTCGAATTAGACATAGTAAATGAACTCAAATTAAGCTAAAATTTTTAGGGCTTGCATAATTTGAATAAAACAAGATCGGTAATAGTTTAAAATGACCAAAATACCTTGAGGTTTAAATACTTAGAAAAAGTTTAAAAATGGTTCACAAATTGCTTCCGCATTAATAAATGATAGTTAATTAGTCATAAATGAGGTGTTATAAGGTTGGGGTGTGTGTCGAGTGGTCGCTAGCTAGAGAGTCGCATCGGTGGCTAATGTAATGCTTCGAATTCTGGTCGACCCTTCCCGGTCAAGTTTGGGGTGTCACAGCCACAACCGATGGTCCAGTTTCGCTAGTTCTTCTAGATTTTCTCGATAACATTTTCAGTAATATTACAACTAAAAGAACTAACCAAATCAAGCAATATATTCCGAAATCAACAAGGACAATGCAATAGAATAGTAAATTTAGGAGCCCTTAACCTCGGTTTGGAAGTTTGTGATTCCTTGCGAACACTTGTTGCAATTTGCTCGTTAATGTGGAGTATTTAACTTGCACCAAATGAAAACACAAAGAAAAGGGAAAAAATTGTAGCATAATAAGGAAATTAGAAAAGGGATTTTAAGGGTTTGCAGAGGTTTTTGAGGAAGTTTGTGGCTAATGAGAGTTTAAAACTGATTAGAAGAGTTTTTAGTTTAGAAAATTTTGTGTTTTTAAGTTACAAAAGGGTTAAGTTGTTAGGTTGTGCAACGGGTCGGGTTGACCATGCAGAAAAATTGCAGCGATGTCGCGACATAGAGGTTCCATACTGCAACCCCTAGTAGACTACCAATGTCGCGATACACCTTACAAATTTTGGATTCTGGGGTAAACTGACTTTGTCGCGACATTGAGCTGAGTTGCTTGATTTTATGAACCTGTGAGTTGTATTGTGACATGAAGGTTCCGTGTTGCGACACCAGCTCTGTTTCGACCCCTTTTCTCAAATTTAAAAATGTTCAGACTAAATTTTTAATTAGTTTTAGTAAAATTTAATTCCTAGATTATTTGTAAGTCTATTAAAATACAATAATATACAAAATTTTATTAGAATTTAAAAATATGTCAAGTATTGTTGTCGGATTCATCCGTCATATCTGTTAGCGTGTACATAAATGCGTTTTTGGTTATTTTCCTGTCCGTACTGGTCCAACATCCATCATGCCACTCCACCTTTCTTTGTTTGTCCCGTTCCTTAAATTTTCTCTTTCGACCTGCACTTATCACAGAAAATACCTTTTTAGGTTCAAGGTAATTAGGGATTTTTACTGATATTTTAAAGTATTATTTCCCTAATTTTTCCCTACTTCCCTCATTCTGTTGGTGACCACATTTGAAAATTTCAGTCTCACCATTGATTTTTAAAATTAGCTCATTTTTTTTCTATGTCAATAGTGGACCTTGACATGGTTAAAATTGGTCTACCTAATAGAATAAATATCTCACAGTCTTCTTCAAAATCTAGAATTACAAGATTGACTAGGATGATAAAGTTAAGCATTTTAACCAACACATCTTGAAGTACTCATTTCAATTGTACCGAAGACCTATCATTTAATTATAGTGTAATATGCATATTTTTAAGTTCTCCTAACCTGATTTTTTCATATATCGATGAAGGCATTAAGTTGATAATGGCTCCTAGATCACACAGAGCCTTACTAAAGTGAATATCCCCTATCTCTATATGAATTGTAAAACTCTCCGGGTCTTTTAGTTTTAGAGGAATTAGTTTAGAGATTATTGCACTATATGATGCATCTATGTTAACTTGCTCTCTTGTTTTAATTTTTCTATGCCTAAACATGAATTCTTTTAAATATTTGGTGTACTTAGGAACTTTTTCAATTAATTCAATTAAAGGTAAGTTAACATTTAGCAATTTGAATAAGTTCCGAAAACTTACAAATTCTATTTCATCCCATCTTCGCTTATCCTCTAATCGTGAGGGGAATGATACCTTGGTTAGTGCGGGTTCTCTGTTAGGCTCAGCTACTGGCTCGACTACCTTCTTTGATTCAGGTTCGACATCAACATTTTGAGGGCCTTCTTCTTAAAGATCATCGATATCCTCTTTTTTTTCCTCTTCTTTAGGCTACTTAGTACTTTACCCGAGCGGAGCACAATCGCTTTCACATGTTCATTCCTTTCTCCTCAAGGATTATTCTCAGTATTGCTTGGGATCCTTGTGCCTATTTTCCTTTTAATATCTCTCATCATACTCATCAACTAGCTCATCTGATCTTCAAGTTTAGTCAATGTTTTAGTTGTTTGAATGCACTCAGATTGCACTTATTTCACTTCTGTCCTCATTGACTGTGTCTCTCCCTCAAATTCGATCTAGGCATTGACAACATATGGTATGGTCATCCGGGTTGGCCATTTCCTAAGACTTCTACAAATATGGAGGTTGGTAAGTAGTATTTTTAACAGGGTTAGAACTGTTACCTCTTCCTTGGTTTTTGCCCCATCTTAGGTTTGGGTGATCTCTCCAGTCAAGATTGTAGGTATTTAAATAAGTATTTCCACTCCTATTCCCAATGTAATTCAAGTTCTCAGTTGGACTATAAAAATATTGGCTAAGAGGTTTATCTCCGCCAAATATTGAAGATGCACTAGATGTGGACTCTATTCAGTTGAGTCAGTCCAAAATTTGTTGATACTTGTAATCTTCCTGAACAACTTTTACAGCAGATGGTCTCTTACCATAAGTACACCTTTCGTTTGGCCACTGGTAGGAATTAATTTTCATGTTCTCTATAAGATCATATACATCTTCGTATGATTCATGCACCAAGGATCCTCTTACGACTCCATCTAGTCTTGATTATGCGTATGCATCCAAACCGTTATAAAACATCTGCAAGCTCAACCATTCGAGTAAACCATGATGTGGATATCATTGGATCAACATCTTAAAACGTTCCCAAGCTTCGTGAAAGACTTCTCCTTCTAATTGCTTGAATGTAGCGACCTCCTTCCTTAGTTGGACTGTTTTGCTGATAGAAAATAACTTGTGTAGAAACTTCTTCACAAGTTCGTCCCATGTCGCGATAGATCCTAGTACCTGCGAGCCTAACCAAGAAAAGGCATTATCAATTAATGAGAAAGGGAATAACCGAAGATAAATAGCGTCATTAGTGACCCCATTGAATTTAAATGTGTCACAAAGTTGGAGAAATTGTTTTAAGTGTTGGTTTGGATCCTCTATCATGGTTCCTTTAAACTGTAGATTGTTCTGGATCATCTGGACCATGGCCAATTTAATGTCAAATTTTTTTACTGTAATAGATGGCCTACCAATACTGCCTTGTACCTTATCCAGATTAGGTAACGCATAATATCTAAACGTTCGCTCTTCTCGTGCCATCGGTGGGTTTAACGGAAGTTGTGGTGGTAAGTCTGGTATGTTAGCTTCATCTGATTCGTCGAACAATGGATTTTCTCATGGTGGGTTGCCCACAGTAGGTGGTTGATTTTGCATCTGCTATTGCTGTTGTCGATGGTTCCTACGAATTAGTCTTTCTGGATTAGTGGGCAGCTTTATAGGTGTGACCCTAGTTCGAGTCATACACTGAAAACACAAAGAAAATAAAAAAGTTAGTAAAAATTAAATAAAAATTGTATCTATAATTTAAAATTTTCCTAACTATTCTATAAGAAAAAAACTTAAAACTAATTTAGTAGTGTTGCCTCCCTGACAACAATGCCAACAACTTGACCGCCACCCAACATACCAACGTCGAGAGTATGAATACTGCTACTAAAAATATAGAATTGAGGCAGAGTCTGCAAGTATACAGGCCAGGTTGTAATAATGTTTTTACACGAAGTCAGTAAGCACTCTGAGGACGTACCCAAGGGAGGAGAGTACTAAATTAATATTAACTTAAACGTAAATAGATCTAATTAGTAATTTAAATAAATTATAGTACGACGAAACATAAAAGAAAAGGAATTGGTTTTATAAGAAAACTAAGTAAACATGGAAAAAATAATAAAACTGGAGAGTTGATATGCTGACTCAATCAAATCTAAGCATGGGTGATTAGCTCACTTCGATGGTCATAAGTAATTCCTATTTTGGGTTCTACTCAACCAACTAGTAGCTAACCTAGCAAGATCTCTTGATCTTTCACTAAACTAACGAGTCAGCAAGAACTACTTATCTCTCAACCTCACAGTCCAAACCGAATTGGGGTAAAGGGTTCACTGATAGGCAATACCAATTTTGGGTTAATTCCAACCTAGATAACTTTCTAAAGTTGTTAGCCTAGAGTTTAAGTTCTTCTTATCCCAAACAGTTGATCCACTAAGAAACCTTAATTAGATATTAATTAATCACACGTTCACTGGTTAGTTCCCCATAAGAGGATTAGTTCCTCATGGATCCCATTAACAATATAATGACAAAGGAAATAAACATAAAGAACGAATAAAGAGTAAAAGTTTAAGAAGAATCTTGAATTGTATTTAAATGAAATGCAGAAATATACAAGAGTTGCTTTGAATCAACAAGTCAAATTCTCTGAAGAACATTAATGAAAAATAAACTGAAAATAAATCCTAACTACAAAATAAAACTAAAATAAAAACTAAACTAAAAGGAAAATTCTAAGTTATAGAAAAGAAGATCTTTCAAGTGTTTAATGAGCCTATTTATAATATTAGGGTTGGTCATCGTTCTTAGCCCTAGTTCGGCTAATGTTTTTACGTTAAAATACATAGTGTAGACCAAAACGCCCTCAGCTCATTAATGCTTCACATACAGGGCCAATCTCGTGACATCCACTGCCTATGTCGTGACACTAAAGGCAATTTGTTTGGCTCAGGCTCAACTTCAGTGTTGTCGCGACACCAAAGGCAGTATGGCTATTCTGACTCTGACATTCTACTCATTATGTTGCAACGTTGAACTTCCATGTTCCAACATGGTGACCAGCCTCAAGTTCTCATGCCTTATAATGGTGTCCTGCACACTCACCAAATACGTTAGTTTTCCTTTAGGCCAATTTCGGCCCATAAAGTCATAAAATTAGCTCAAATTAAACTTTTTATTAAATTGAAACTGAAATAGGAAAACTAAATAAATAATAAAATTGCTCATATTCAAGCTCCTCTAATTTATGAAACTAGTTTAATCTGGTACAACGAATTGCGGCAGACTAGTAATACCCCTTACCTAGTCCAGTCGCCAAACTCGAGTAATAGGAGGCTACAAACAAATACGGAACACTTACATACAATTCATAGTCCAAAATCTCAAATCAATATTAACAATTCACATTTATCAAGTATATCATGCAATACAATCAATTTTGGGATTAAATCGAACTTACGAAAGCTCTAAAATTAACCTGATATCAATCAGGGATCAATTTGAAACAAGTACAAAAAGTTAGGAAAATATTGTAACAAGGGTCATATGACCGTTTCCCCCAACTGTGTGAAAGGTTGAGACCATGTGAGGATGGGACACGATCATGTTGGAAAAGCATGCAATAGCGTGAGGTCGTGTGGAGCTGGAGTCACACGGCCATGTGAACAAATCATGTAACTCATTGATGCCATGTGGGTCAAAAGTGCAATTATTTAAACTTGTTACACGACCATGTCGCCAGGCCGTGTAATAGGTTGTGGCCATGTGCAACCATGCAGGCACAAATTCAATAAGTCACATGGGCGTGTGCCAGCCTATGTAATAGCTTGATGTCGTGTCGTAGGACCGTGTGTGGCACACGGTCGTGTGGCATAAAAAGTGACCTACATGTCCCAAAATTCCCGTAAATCAAGTTCCATACACAATTATGTTTTATACCATTTCTCAACCTATTCAAAAGCATAAAAAAGCTTAAAACACCATTTATAACAAGCATCCTAAGTGTCTAACCAATATGCCACAAGTGACAACTATTTCAACAATTCAAAATCAACCATTAATCACCGTACATATCAAAATTTCATCCCTAAACATTCACAGATGTTTATCGTTCCAAATGTTAATATACCATCAAGAAATATTTACCAGGATGACCAAAAAATAATTACCAATTCATGTCCACACACCATAAAGCTTAACATGACATACCATTCACATCAAATTGGCAAAAAGCTAAAATCTTAAATTTTCATCACATAACTACTTGCAACTATTTATATAACACATCAGTTAACCACCATTTAAGCAATAAGCATACATGCCTAAGCTACTCAAAAAGATCACCATAAAATAAGATCATTGCCAACTCATACAAATATATACATGATATTCAAAATGTCAATCTCACCCAAAATATAACTTAGCATTAACAAATGACTCCTTAGGTACATGCCATTAAAAACTAGAACATCACCAACACTTGAGACCGGGATTGTCACTGGATGCTGAAGTTAACAATCGAATAAAAAAGAAGCTAACCTCCACACGAAAAATAAAACATACGCTAGGTATAACTCAGTGGTAATTCTATAATCCGAACATTAAAACATAATATAAGTAAATCAAATACATGTGTTACGAATAAATGATGATAGGAAAATTATCATGTCAATTTTTACCATTTCTCGATTTCATTATCCAAATCTAACAATAGTAACTAGTATAAGGCATAACACTTCCATTTCATATCCATTTGAAATCTCAAGCACTAAGTTTCTCATTTCATATCAATTTTCCATCTCATGAATTCAAAGAACATAACCATAATTAATTCTATTCATTTGATAGATCGTTATTAAATTTTCATTTTTATTTCCCTATTAACCTGACTCGAACTTGGACGAATACACGGATCTAACCAACACACCAATTTGGCACCCACTACCTATCGGATAAATCCGAAAATAATAAATTACGTCCTACGTTGGTCGATAAAACTAAAAAAATAAATGTGCATAGCACTTATCGGTATAAATGACAAATGGGGTGCTTAGCTTTCCCTAACACATTGTTGTATAACCCTGAACTCTTCCTATCCTATGAGATGCCAATAATACACGAACAATTTTACATTCAATTGATAATTAGCTATGGATTAAAACAAACATGCAACATTAGCTATGAATTAAAACAAACATGCAACAATCTTGGTTGACATTAGCTATGGATTAAAACAAACATACAACATTATCAATACACGAACAATTTTACATTCAATTGATAATTCAAGCAAATTTTGCATTTTATTTAATTTAGCCCCTCACTTCGGGATTAACATAAATTTCATATTTAACCTCAATCTTTCATGTCGATTTCACTCTAATAATAATTGAACTTCCTATTTCTCATTTTTACCATAAATTTTGAAACTTATACATTTTAGTCCCTATTGAACAAACCATCAATTGACTTTACAATTTAGTCATTTTTCAACTCTAAACTTAAAATCTATCAACTTAACACCTAAAGCTTCAATGATTCATCAATGCTGACATAATCTTTAATAGTATTGAAAAATACTACATAGGTCAGCTAGCTTAAGCTCTTGGGATTCCAAAAACATAAAAGTTATAAGAAAATGACTAAATTGCACTAACCAATTTTGGAATTGAAATTGAAACCCTTAAAGCCGAACGTTCCTCTCTTCTTTCTCCATTGGTTCGATTTGCATGAAGAAAAGATGTAAAATGTTTTTTTTTTGTTTTTGCACTAAGTTATGTTTTACTAATTAAAATATAGCATTTATATTTATGTATTATAATTTTAATCTTATTTTATAATAATTTTCTTTATAAAAATAACCAAGCTACCATCTACTAAACTTATAAAGGGTATAATTGACACTTTAGTCCTTATTCCATTTCTGAATAGTATAAACATATTGAAATTAAACTTTTGACAATTTTATGATTTAGTCCCTAAACTCTAATTAAACACTAATTTGACAAAATTACCTGACCGAAATTCAATTCACTTCTACTATAACTCCGTAAATATTTTTTAACGATTCTAGTTTACAAATACTGGGTTCTAAAACCACACTTTCTGACACTACTAGCTTTCGAGTCGTTATAGTTGAGCTAGCGGAGGGACCAATCAGACATATACAATTAGGCTAGAGTAATTGCAACTATATTCCAAAGCATCGTTCCGATAATTCGTAATTTATTTCATCATAGAGTCAACCCACAAGAAATTCTGTGATTGAAAACTCCTTATGTATACTCTTTACGAAAGTAGTTCATCCAACTGCTTTGTCCAATGACCTCACCATGTGTGTGTTACCTCATATGATATCCTTGATTCCTTTGAGTTAAATCCGTTCCCTCAATACAATCCTATTTTATCTCATTCTCACTATTGTATCTTCTTAATGATTAATATGATCACTGCCAACTAATGACTGTGATAGATTGCTCGTTTCAGAATAAGCAACTCGTGACCACGTTCTATATTTATCAATCCACACAAAGCCAATGAGAGGATATCGTTAAATCTTTAATTGAGCTGTGAATTCCATTGTTGCTAGTAAATTCATGCCATACACAAGTCATGTACCCAACATATCGACTATCGGCTCAATCATCTTTAGAGTATAAGCCTTCACTTATACCAAAGCACATGAGTTACATATGCATGGTCAGTGACTAACTTAGGATTTAGGTAAGTTACACCATAAATGTCACAAGTGAATTAATTCACAAATGGATTCAGAATTAATTCAACTTGGGTCCAGTCCAATGTATCATTCTTTCAATGAGTACATCTATGTCTCTACCTATGGAGTCAACTGCTCAGATAACCAAGACTTGTCATCTCCCTAATTGGAATTGCAAACGACATGATAATCCTCCAGTATTTAAATCAAATGCTCACTTTGACTCTTTTACGGGATTACAGACTCATGTAGATTATCTACTGAAGTAAGTTTTCTTTCTCGCAATGTAAACAGCCTTACAGTGCCACTTTGACTTGACCTTAAATGTAGTCGTTATGTTAGGTCATTTCTACACTTAACGAGCTTGTTTTCTTGGAATTTTATAATTCATTATTATATTTTTAGTATTATTAGGTTAGAAATAAAATATTAATAAAATAAGTGTTTTTACGCTTTTTTTTTGCTCTTTTGATGACCCATAAGGCTAATTTGGGCCTCGTGAGTGACTAATGGTCTATTTAAAAGTGTAGATACCAATTCAGGCTCAAGATTACAAGGAACGAAGGTCATAGTGCGACACAATGTTGAGAAGCATCCCAGGCTGAAGTAACGCGTGATGTCCCAATGTGAGGACCTTCCACGTCTCAACGAGCTCTTCCTTAGCATGGCGATGTGGCGAAAGTGGTGGGCCAAAATGTAGCTGATTCTTTCCTTGGATGGTACTTTTGGGATATTTCCATATTTGGACCCTAGCATTTATTAGAATATTGCATTTATTCGTATTTAAGTATATCTAGGGTTGAGTGGTCACCAAGTAGCCTGTTGCCTATATAAGCAACCTTAGAGTCCCCGGAATTGTGGGCATACTTAGACAAACAATTTTTACTATTTAGATTTCTTGTTATTTTATTTTATGTTCACTTAGTCGACACTTTTCTATTCCGATGTGAAGACATTTGCAAGCGGAGATTGCTTCGAGATCGCGCTTCAATATATTTATTCATGAGTATTCTCTTATCTCTTCTTTATTTTCTTTTATTTGTCTTATGTTAATTTGATCAATTAATCATTGTATAAATATTAGAATATATTATTGTGCTTTATTTATATTTTGCATGATTCGGTTAATAAACTATTTATTTGTTAAGTAATTATTTATCTTAAATTTGTTGTTTATTCAAGAGTACTTAGTATATTAAGGGGTATGCCCTTAATAGAATATCGAGAAATGTGAGACCAGAAGGGTATCCTGCCGTGTATAACTTGTGCCAAGCAGTGAGATCGGAGGGTATCCGTATGCCCAGAAAGAGACCAAAAGGGTGACTTAGGTTGTAATCCTTAGTGTAGATGAGACCAGAAGGGTATTCTTGCTGAAGGTGAAAAATAACTCAATCGAGATTAATTAATTATTTAATTAGATAATTAAGGATTTAATCGGTCATAGGCTAGAGGCTCACATTGTCGACATTAGGAATAGGAAATTCCATTAGGTTAGTTTAGGTTAATTAATTTAATTAGTTTAATTAAAATATTAATTTCTATTCACACTACTAATCCATGACTCGATTAGATTAGTCATTATTTTCTGTAATTAATTTCATAATAGTTTCTCCAATATACAATCCCTTTGGTACAATCCTCATAATACTTACCAGTGTTTCTTCGTAAACTTTACTATATTACAATTTGAACCATACGCTTGCGGACACTACCGTTCTGATTTTATATATTTTTGGTGAGATATTTATGCTATAAATATAGTACGTTTATAGGCGGTAACACCTATCTAAGACAATCAATGAGTTAACATTTACTTGTCACAATTTCGCTATTTATGCAAAACATGAAAGACATAAACACAAAAGATACAATAGTGAAATGTGAAATTAACTTTATTTATTTATTCATCGTTCAAATATATAGAAAAAAATTACATGTTTACTATAATATGAGCACATTTCCCAACATAACAATCCTTCAAAAGAGTTAATGTGTGGTGCATACCTGGATGGCCAACCCATCTCGAATCATGACACTCTTTCATGATCTTTTTGCGCTATTTCTCATATTGAGGCACATAAAGATGATGCCCTTGAGTATACAACAAATCTCCTTCAACCCCAAATCGCCTCATTTTCCCTCCTTTGTCAAGCTCAATCAACGTTTTAGTTGTAAGATCGTAGATCAATCCTTCTCTAATGAGCTCCAATAAGGAACTATGAGCTGACTGATTGCTACAAGCTCTACTTTTTAGCTTAGTGCATCAGCCACTGCGTTGGCTTTCCCCGACTCATTCTCCATCTTGGAATTAAATTCTACCAAGAAAACCTACCAACGAGCCTACTTAGGAGACTACTTTTTTTGAGTAGAAAATAACTATTTTCAATATTATCCATATAAACAACAAACCTGGAACCTAGCAAATAGTGTCTCCATGTATGCAAACAAAGCACTACTACAATTATCTATTTCTTTTGAACCGTATATCGTTACTCAATATCATTAAACTTTCAACTCTCAAAAGCAATTGAGTGCCCATCCTACATCAATATTCCCCCCAATTGCATAGTTTGATATGTTCATATGCACCTCATACGATTTAGTATAATTTGGCAAGGCAAGCATAGGCTCTTTTGTCATTACATGTTGCACTTGGTCAAAGGCTTTTAAACAATGTTCAATCCAATCTCACACCTTACCCTTCTTTTATAAATTTGTCAAGGGCTGGTGATTCTAGAGTTGCCTTCAATGAAACATCTATAATAATTTGCCAACCTAAGGAATGATCGTAACTTTATTACCTTGGTTGGTGGCTCCCAATCGATAATAGCTTGAATTTTGCCCCCATCCATCCGGATTCTGCCACCTTTCATAATGTGGCCTAAGAACGGTACCTCGTGCTGAGCAAATGAGCATTTCTCCTCCTTGACATAAAGCTCATTCTCTCGAAAGGCTTAAAACACTTCCCTCAAATGCTTCACATGCTCTTCAAGTGACTTATTATACACCACAATGTCATCAAGGTAACAACCACAAAATAATCTAAAAAATGTTGAAGTACCTTATTCATCAGAGTGAAAAATGTCATTGGAGCATTAGTCAATCCAAAGGGCATAACAAGGAACTCATGCAAGCCATAACACATCACACAAGCTATCTTTAGCTCATACCCTTCGGTTACTCTAACTTGATGGCACCCCAACTGTAAATCTAACTTAGTAAACCACCTTGTGCTACCAAAGTGAGCAAAAAATTTTGCAATGAGTGGAATTGAGTACCTGATATTTATAGTGATCTTATTCAATGCTCGAAAATCAATGTCCAATGTTAAGGACCTATCATGCTTTCTTTGAAACAAAACTGGTGCACCATGTGGGGCTTTAGATGGTCTAATGAACCTAACATCTAACAGTTCATTCAATTATTTCTACAACTCTTCTAACTTTAACGGAGACATTCAATATGGGGCCCTAGTTGGTGGCTTAGTATTAGGCATCAACTCAATCTTGTGATCCACCTCCCTCTTAGGTGGTAACTTCTTAGGCAACTTGGTAGGCATCAAATCTCAAAAAGACGGTAATAATTGTACCACTTCCTTCAAAATCTCCTCGATGGGTTCAATAAACTCAATGACTTTCAAGGTTGTTAAGTAGGAGACTTCATCTCTGCATACCCCCTTAGCAAACTAGATTGTCGACAGTACCTTGGTTCCACACCCTTATCCTATTTAATTGGCACCACACATTGATGTCACAAATCTAATATACACATAGAATAAATAAAAGGAACAAGAAGCACATTAATCTGATCAAGGAAGTTTAATCTAACCATAGTCATAGTCATTTAGTGGCATTACCTTGATAGTTTCCTTACCAATCAAACCACCAAGTTGAAGTTTTACTTCTTTTGCAACACCAAGTGTTGGAACCCTTTTGGAATTCATTGTCTTAATCTATCCTGGTTATTTCTCAACCTTGAGACCAAGGTTCTGAGCAGTCTCTTCATACATAAAAAAACCTAAAGCGCTTGTGTCAACAAGGGTATTCAATCCTCTAGCTGCCACAATGATGTCTACAAATATCAAACCCTTTTACTTACAACCCTTCTTGGCTTCAACAAAAATCAAGGCCGAACCAAGCTTCATCTATGCCTTTTCTTATTCATCATTCTCATTGATAGAAGAAAACATAGATCATTTTGGACAATCCTTTACAATATATAGACCTTCACAAAAGAAGAATTTCAGTGGTCCCCTTTCCTTCTTCTTCTCTCATTATTTGTTGGGCTTAGCTCTCATATTCTGGGTCTTACTATCACCATTCTTGGTAAACTTGTCTTTGTCTCCCCCACCATTACGTTTTGGTTTAGATTTGGGCTTGAAAGATTCAAACTTTTCTCCATTTTTGCCACCAAAATCTATATGTGACTTTATTGTATTAATGGCTTTGGAAAGTTCCTAGATGTCACACCCCAAGCCATAAATCTCCATAGTATTTCAAGAAAAAACATCCAAGAAAACTATAGGTTTTGTCATCTCCCAAGCTTGTGCGTTTTCTGGGTTTTCAACCAAAAGCTAATTTTTCTTCCACCAAAGGTAACAAGTAATTTTTATATTTTTTTAATGTTATATAGTCTTTAAAATAGAGTTTTAGCCATTAAATCGCATGTTTTAAATAAAAGCCGAAAATTGATCGTTAATGGTAGATTTTGGGATTTTGGATTAAAATGTGGTTTCAAAGTTTTTTCAATTAGTTTTGACATGATTAGAAGGTTTCTAAACTTAATTTAATGTTTTTTGAAGATTTCAAACATTTTAATGAATTTTCATGAAAATTGCCATAAACATGCTTAAAATTTTGATACCATGAATTGGGTAATTTTGAGTAGTTTAAATGTTGAGAATCAATTGTAGATGAATAATTAGATGAAAAAAATTAGTTTTAGGCAAAAATATTAAGTATAAACCGAGATAATTGAAATTCAAGTTTGCTATGTCTAAGATTTCAATTACAAGAGAATTTAGCTTAGGCTTGTATTTTGATTGTTTGAAGTGAGTCTTTGGCTAATTTTTGATTGTGTATATTGTGTGGTTATTATGTGTGAAGCATTGGAACCGTTGGAGCTTTCTTCGAGGAAGGCGAAAGGCAAGGAAAAGCTAGTTTAGGCTTTTGGCGATTAGGCGAAAACGCGAACGATGAGTGTTTGGAATCGCTACTTGTAAACGCGATTCATAGTGTTAATTGGGAGCTTAAGAATAGCCTAAACCCCTATCCTAATTTCTGAGTGTAAGCTTTCTATTTTCCTTGCTTTATTTTGGCAATTATGTGATTATGTGAATAATTGTGGATTGATTATTATAATACGATATTGTGATACGAGACATGTGTGATGACTATTGTGAATTGTGTTGTGCTGTAGGCATGATATACATGCCAAATAACAATGATAATGATATGCTAATAATGCAAATATGTAGCGAAAGTGAGCAAAATTTTGGTAAGTATATATGTGTGTTGAATTGTGGAATGTGATATTATTATGACAGGTAATATGTGAGAATACTTGTATGTGATTTATGATGTACTGATTTTAATACACATATGTGGTTGAATATGTTATGGCTCAATGAGCATTATTGTGGCACTTAAAGTGCAATTAAATGTGAATCCAATAAGCATGCATTGCGTACAAGTTACGATGTAAATTGATGAATATGAACAGCGATGGTGTGCATTAAATCAATAATTAAAAATGTGTATTGTGAATATTTTGGCCTTGTGATCTTTTGAAATCATTGGATATAGTTGGCATGCCATAGGATTATGAGTACTCACCTATATGTGTTGTGTTTTTGGGCATTGAGGCCTTGGGATAGGTTGGAGAGATAAAGGAATGTGAGCTAAGCTCTATTTAACGGGACATTTTTGGTGTGATGAAGTGTGTTAGCTTTATGCTTCACTTTTTGGGATATGTTTGACTCTATGAGTCAATTGGTGTGTTGAAGATTCGTGTATCCGATGTGTGGTGATAGAGCCCACTTTTATGTTTCATAGCCTCAAGTGTCAAATTATCGTTTAAATGTGAACCTTTTATATTGTGATAATACGATGTGAGATGGATGCATAAACATGTGAATAATATGATAAATGAGTTTATTTAAGTTTTATGAAAATGTTAGTATGTTCTCATAGTAAATTGTGTATGTAATTATAGTTTGGGTCATTTTCATTTAACTTGTGAATGCATGTAAATTTATAAGCTAAACTTGTGAGTTATTAAAGCAAGTATATGTTGTTTAGTCTTGATGAATTGTTTTAAAATGAAGTATATGTTGTTTAGTCTTGATGAATTGTTTTAAAATAAACTATTTGTAAGTTGAATGTAGTTGTACATGAGAGTATATGCTAGTTTTATGGTTTAATGAAACGTGAATATGTTATTTTGACTTAGTTAAATATGGTTGTGAATGTATTGTAGTATGCTCTTGTTTAACATTTGATATTGTGTATACTTTGTAGTTACTCCAACATTCACTGAGCTTGTTTAAGCTCACCCACTCTCTCAAACAATTGCAGATATTTAACATTAGCGGTTTAGCGGTGCAGGGATACCAAGAAAGTGATCCGAGTTAGGATTTCGTATTTGCGTAGGTGGTATTAATATTATTCTTTGAACTGTGGGGATAAGGCAATGTGGTTGGACTTTGATTGATTATTATTGTGGTCCTCATGATATTTTATGGGTTTAGTTTTCTAGCACTTTTGATGGATGTCATAATTATTTCATTGGTATTTTTTGGTTTGAATATTTGTTATGTTGAAGTGTCATGAACTGTATGTATGGTCAATGGACGTTGAATAATGTGGTAGAACTATTGCATGATATTGCTATGACATTTTGGATATTTTGTAGCTTAATAATTCCTAAGAACTATAGGCTTGGACCTTTGTTTATTGATTCTTACTCGAACATGTTTTTGATGTTTTGAACTGTTATTTTGGTCATTTTGACATTGGTTTAAAAAGGTAAATGATGCAAGTTGATTAGATATTTGTTGGAATGGATTAAATGCTTAGATGTGTTGTATTTTTGTGGTCTGGAGTAGAGGTATCGATATTTGGGTTATACCTCTATGATATTTCAATGTGTAGGAAGTCAATATTGTAACTTGGTATCGATACCTTACCACGAGTATTGATATTCGGGGTAGAATAATCGATACTTTAATAAAGGTAACAATAAATTCTGGATAAGAAACATAATGTTGCTTTGGTGTTGATTTTCCAATCAGTATCGATACCATATATGGGAAATATCGATACCTTTGTTTCAATATCGATACCTACATAACTTGTTTTGAAAATTTTCCAAATGGCTAATTCATGTTTAATTGATATTATAAGTTTGTTTGAAGTATGTTTGGCATGTTTTTAATGATGAGTAATATATGTTTGACTTAAAAATTTGTAAGAATGCTAATAAAGAGGACGATTGCCTATTAATGTGACATTTTATGCGTGATGCGTGACGGTGGTATGACATCCTAATATTTGGGCTCAACAACCGAGTCAGGTATAGGGTGTTACACTGGACCCCTCAATGCTGTTGTAACACCCCAAATTCGGTCTAAACGTTATGACCGAATCTGGCGATGTCACATTGTGACACCCTTTACCCGTACTCGATGCCGAAATAGGGTACGAGGCATTACCAGAACACATACACTTATAAACATGTTAAACCGAGTTATAAAAATTCATTCAAATTTAAACTCTTCAAATTTTTAACATACTTTTATAAATCTTCACATTATAACTTCAAAATACTATATTTGTAACAAATAGGGCTTCTGAGACCCAATACATACTCATGCAATTCAATACTTCATTTCTATTTCATTTAATTCACGATTCTCATGTTCACGACTCAATTCAATTTCTCAATCCAATATACATTTCAATACCACAATAATTCATTTAATTCGCATCGTATCATTTGCAATTTCCATTTAATTCACGTACAATTCAATTTCATTAAGTTCAATACTAATACATATTTATCGTTTAACTTAACGTCCCCTTTTTGCATAATTTTACACTTCAAGCATGGACCTAGTATTTCATTTCCTTTCCACTCTCGATTCATATGCATATCATACAAGATATAAACATTACACTCAACCATAGTCGCAAGCTAATCTTTTTTAAGACTAACCACATGATAAACCATTTTAATAAAGATTACAAACTTTAAACCTTTCCACCCTTTTATGATCACAAGCATATTTCCATCTAGACATTTACCATCTCAATGCATAATTTTATAAATTTAATGTGGTATAATCCAGCCACAACTTGGTCAAAGCCTAAGCATACACACCAAACATGCTAGCCAAATAAACATATAGTATAAGCATTATAAGCATGGATAAGAACCACATTTATTTATGTATCAAACTTATCAACATGAGTTAATTCATAAACCATTTCTGAAATTGCTACATACCAAATCATATACCAAGTATACCACATACACATACTATGAAACTTTATTTTCTCATATGAACTTTAACTATAACTAATAATGCACAATTATAAACATCATTTCTTTTCAATCGTTTATTGATTATAATCGAGCATATGACCAATTATACACAAATTATTCATATGTTCTTCCAATTTTCCTCCCCTCCTCTCCATTCCACATCCTTAATGTGTATAACACACTTAAACAACATTAACTACAATTTCACTATTCACTCACATGTATATTCAAAGCTGTCTATTAGAGTCAGAGTCACTAAATTATTTTTTCCCTAGATCTACAGAACTCCAAATTAAGATCCATAAATTTTTCCCAAAACTAGATTCACATGTATTCTATCATAAAATTTTCAGAATTTTTAGTTTAGCCAAATGGTACAGTTTATTCTTTAAAGTTTCCCCTGTTTCACTACTCGATAGTTCTAACCTCTCTTCACTAAAAATTAATTATCTCATTGTACAAAATTCAGATATTACTTCCATTTGCTTATATTGAAAATATATTCACTAAGAATTCTAAAAATATAAACTTTATCCCATAATTCTTTTTTTACAATTTTTTACAATTTTCCAAACTCAGAATAGGGGATTCCAAACTCATTCTGACTCTGTGTAACTAAACTTAAAATATATAAAAATATATAACTCTTTTGCCTTCTATGTTTCTTTTATGTGAAAATAGACTCATTCAGCTTCAATTTCATATATTATTTAGTCTCTAATTCAATCTGCACCATTTTTGGTGAATTTTCAAAGTCACACAACTGTTGCTGTCTAAACTGTTTTATTGCTAAATGTACTCTTTCATAACTTCACTTTTTCACTTTCAATCACAATTCAATTCAAAATTCAATTTTCCATTTCTAAGTTGATATTCAATTCAATTCCACACCTATATTCATTATTCTATTACACTTAGTCAATTTCCCGATGAACACTTCGGAATAATAACAGATACTCGGTGGATTCAGCACATAACAACCACCTTATTAATCAATGATGTCCGGTGGAATCAGCACATAGCAACCACCTTACTAATCAATGATGTTCGGTTCACATAGTAGCTTGCACATAGTACTACACATGTGACCATTACCATCCGATACACATAGTAGCCTGCACATAGTACTACACACGTGATCGAAACTATCCAGTACGCATAGTAGCCTGCACATAGTACTACACATGCGACCTATCATTCTAGTATACGTAGTAGCCTGCACATAGTACTACACACGTGACCATCACTTTCACTTTTACATAGTGGCCTACACAGAATCCGTGCCACACATGTGATCATTTCTGTCACTTCATTCGTATCCCTTTTTATTCCAAAGGTTCATTTGGGAATTTCACTTTTTCTCACTTTTCTTTTTATCGATCAGTTTCAATTTCTCGTCTTTCTTGATTTCTAACAATACATTTAACTTATATAACCTTCACACTATTCATTCTAGTCCAAAAATCATACTTTTGCAAAATTACATTTTTGCCCCTAAAGTTTCACAAAATTACAATTTTGCCTCTAGGCTCGTAAAATAATTTTTATTCAATTTCCTTGCATTTTAGGCCTAGCTGAACCATTTTCATAACTATAGCAGTCCACAATACTCACTTATTCACACACTTGTGACATATTTTATAACTTTTACAAATTAATCCTTTTAGGCATTTTCATCAAAAATTACTTAGTACAAATCGTTTATCACACTCCAAACATTCATATTCTTTTATAAAACATCAAAATACATGCATATCATTCATGGGTAAATTTTTAAACACAAACCCTAGTTCAAAACAATGGTAAAAATAGGTAAATCTTGTTACAAGGATTTCAAAAACGTAAAAATCATTAAAAAACGGGAATAGAACGGAATTAAAATCGAGCTTGGAAGCTTGAAAAACCCTAGACATGGTTTCTCCATGCAATTTTTAGCCTAGGGGTTGAAGATGGACAAAAATTGGCTTTTAATTTTGTTTTTAATTCATTTTAATAACTAAATGACCAAAATGCCCTTAATGAAAAACTTTGGAAACATGCCTAACCATACCCATTTTTGTCCACCAACTTAACCAATGGTCTAATTACCATATAAAGACCTCCAATTTAAAATTTCATAACAATTGGACACCTCTAACATATAGAACTCAACTTTTTCTTTTTTTACAATTTAGTCCTTTTGACTAAATTGAGTACCCAAACTTCAAAATTTTCGAACAAAATTTTCATGAAATCATTTTATGAAATCGTAGACCATAAAAATATAATGAAAATAAATTTTTTTCTCGTCGAATTTGTGGTCCCCAAACCACTATTCCTACTAGCCCCAAATTTGGGCTGTTACAGCTGTAACTCTTGCTTTGCCCACGACTTCAACCTATCCATGAAAAAGAAAGATGTCTCTTTCTCACCCAGATAAAAAATTGGAGCATGAGTTCATTGAACTCATGCACATACTCCCTAATTATGTCTTTTTACGTAAGCCGATGTAACTTAGCTCGAGCCTCATCCTTGGCATACTCTACATAAAACTGCCCCTTGAATTCTCTCTGAAACTCTTCCCAAGCACCAATTGTAACCCCACCTCGTTTCTCATCTATGAACCTACGACTTCACCCTAATAGAGCGATATCAATAAAATACATAGCAACAATATTAACCTTAGTAGCATCATCCATAATGCATTTGACACAGAAGTATTGCTCCATTACTCATAAGATATTGTCCACATCTTTTGTGAACCTCGTCCTATTAAACTCTTTCGGCTTAAAGACATATACCTTATGCTTAGGTGTCGCAACCAACACCCTATTACCCAAAGCATCTTTGCAAATAACAAGCTTTGCCTTGAGCTCAACAACCTATTCCTTCAAGGCTGTCACCATGACCTCGAGAGCATCATCTCTTTTAGTTAACTTACCCAAAACGGCATTGAGAACGCCTTGCATCGCATCCACATTAACACTAAGGGCCTCTACCACTTACCCATCGAGCTGATATTACCTTGATTCTAGCTCTGTGGTGTGTCCTTTAACTTCCTCAAGGGTCTCCCTCACATCACTCATAGAGCCTTCAAGTTTGGCAACCCTACCTTTGAAAGTTGACAACATATCCCTCACTTTGCTAGCTTTCCTACCCCACCATGGGTCTCCTTAGGCTCAATTTGCTTGTCTACTCCTTTCATCATCTCAATCGATACCTTTGAACCTTAGCTTTGATACCAACTCGCTTCAAATCTGCTTAAGTCAGTTTAACTCCTGAAAAATGAGAATTCATAAGGGAAATTTTCTAAGGCGTCGAAATGAAACGGAAGCAAACTCGAAAAGACAAAGGAACTCGAATCAAACAGAAAAGCGATAAGAAAACAATTGCACACAAAGTGTTTGGGTAAATGCTTTTAAATGTATTCTCTTACTCAAGAATGAAGTTATTACAAATGAAAGGAGAGGGCTCTATTTATAATTGAGCTCTTCTAGATCAAGCGATATAGATTGAATTACATCAATGGCTGAGATTAGTATTTATTTACAAGATGAAAGTCTTAAGGAATTTAAACTTTATACATTCTTATTTTTTAGAATTTACAATAATTATCTTGGTAAAAATATAAGTTACTGGGGTGTTTACATTTTAACTAGGACCCAAGTAGATGTGTTTTGAGTCTCTTCCAAACATTGAGTCAGTCTTGTCGAGCTGAATGACCTCAAGTAAACATGAAAGGGCTAAACTGTGTGCCTTTATTGCGAGCTCCATTGTGCGACTCATGACACATGCAGGTAGTCTTCATGTGTTTCTAGGAATTATTTCTTTTGATTGACCTAAGTATCTGATAGATTAAAGTCACTAGGGCAGCGAGGCTTCAGGATATGTGGCTTGTTTACGTAGGCAACGCACTATGAAAAGTGAAACTTCCTTCTTTACTATTTTGATGATATGTTACAAAAAGAAAAAATAAATAAAACAAAACAAAACAAAAACAAAAGAGAATAGGTTCATTTGCTTGAATACCTTTGAGATAACTTCAAGATCTTTTGCACACTCATGTCCGCTTCTACGTATTCTTCTTTACAATTCCTTTTGGCTGACTGCAAAATAAAATAAAATAAAATGCTCAATGAACATATAAACACAGAGTTTTATCGACAGAACACTTGCAATTACGGGATAGATAGCTCTAATTTATGTTATCAGAAGTGTTAAAACAAAGGGTTTTGTTCATTGAACTTGTAAAATTCATCAGAGATAAGTGGCATGCGATTATAAAATGGAATCTTTGAGTTGTCATCATATTTCGAACCCGTTGCAGGATTACCGACCAAATAACCCTGCAACAATTGCTGAAAATAAAAAACTCCATATGATAACATAAAGCACAAAGGTCAGCAGAAGTAGATGTAGAGCATTACTTTGAGATTGATGGCTGGAACGTATTCGTCTTTGATACTTAAAAATACCATGAAAAACCGTGACATTGGTCCCATTAGAAACAACAGATAAAGCACCAAGTTTAAAGCGGATTAACGCATTCTTACCATCTGATATTGCTTGAGCAATTATGGGAACAATTTTACTAGCGTATGAATCACCGGCAATATAGAGTGAGTTTGTGATGAACTTGGGATGACTTCGCAGCCACTGAACAGACAAGAAGTAATTGTTGAAAACATTTCGTTTTTAAGACTATATAACAACTCTATGCATATGAGATGGATATTGACAAGTAACAGTTGGCTTCACCTTCCTCACAAAATTATACCCATCATTAGCAAATAGTTTATCCCCGGTCTCAAAACCTTGCAATCTCGTTGAATAAGAAAATCCAATGCCAACAGGTTAGTCTAGGAAGATTATATTTGCAACCTGAATAGTTATCATGGAGTAAGTAGAAGCTATAAACCATGAGCTATTATTTTATGGAATCACGAATGAATGAATGAATGATTTCACCTTTGTCCATGAGTAGGGGTTGAGAGAAAGTTGGTAAGCTGCCATTATACTCCATCATGTTAAATTGCAGAGGCCCTAAATGAAATTGTTAGATTCTAAATTAACATCATTACAAATGGCTATGGAGTCTCCGGTGATACTAAACATGAAAAATAATCAGAGATATTCGAGAAAAAAGCCAGATATAGCAGAGCAACCAGGGCCTCTAGTGAGCCATAGGATGAGAGGATCTTTTGATGGATTGCTTTCTGATTGAATAAAATAGTAGAAAAATTCCACATCTCCCACAGTCCCACCCCCATGTACCTGAAACACAATTACTAACATTCTGAAACCAGTAATATTGCAGTGAATTTCTATTATTCGAATCATCTCTCCACAAAGCTGCCTTGAGAATAACACTCACTGATCCTTTAAACTAAGAATCATATATTATCAGTTGCATTCTCATATTATTACACTAATGTTTCACACTAATGTCTTGTACAAGACAAATTGCACAAAACATTATCTAAATACAAACTATTACAACATTTTATTTTTTTTTTTAACATTGGAGCTAATGGAATAAGAGCTCTTTTTTTAGAATTTTTACAGTCACAGAGGTTGTTGAGAAATCCATCTTTTGAACATGGAGAAAGATTCCTTAGGCTTGTACTCTGGAGCTGTATGACCTGCTCCCTGCAATAACCCAAACTCCATTACATGTATTTTTCTTCCAAAACTGACACATAATTAATAAGTAACGTTTTTCATTTATAAAACTATTAGCACACTTGCCTTGACAGTTGCAAATGTGAAGTTATTTCCATATTCTCTCGAGTATCTGTAACAACCAAATCATTAGAAAAAGTAAGCTCTAACAGGTATTGGAAACAAAATCCGTTTATAAGTCATAGGCTTACCCTGCAACCTGACCATCAACAATCCATGGCCTCCAATCATCAACAATGGATAAATTCAAGGACTTAATCCATGATTCAGTACCCACATATGTAACAGCTAGGTCATGATCACCACTGTAAAGAAAATAAGATTCAGCTAGAAGAAATGAGATGGCGAGAGCTGCAAGCAAGCAAAAGTGTAACCTGTATATTAGAGCTCGGTAACCTCTTGTATTGAGACATAGATGATAACTTACAACACTCGCAACATCATAGTCATAATCCATGCTTTTGTTACATCTTACCCATTCTTTGATTGTTCCCTGGTATTCAACATCAACAATTCATTAATTTAACTTAGCTAAGTTACCTGGTGTTGTTGTTGTTGAGTTTCGATTGTTACCTTTCTGATATGAAGTGCTTTCTGGACACTGATATCAGTTGCCCAAACTTTGCAAAGGTAACAATAATAGTTCTGTAATATGGCTTAGTCAGCAGCTCAATTTATCTAAACAGAGTTACATAAATATATACATATAGCAAGTGGAAGAACATTTACACGACATCCAAATTGAGGATATCCGTCTGACAGATGCAAGGAGTCTTCATGTGTTTCTAAAAGATATTTTCGCACTTCGGGAAATTCGGATGGGCAGTGAGGCTCCAAGATATGCACCGGGTTTATATGTGCAGTGCACTAGAAAAACAAACGCCAAAACTGTTATTAATCTTGTCTAGTGAACAAAAAGAGAAAGCTTTCATGAATTAAAAAAATATGGCTATAAGAAACAGGTTCATTTTCTTGTCTACCTCTGAGATAGTCTGGAGATCCTTTACACACATTCTGTTGCTGATTTCTACGTCTATGTATTCTTGTTTACAATTGCTTTTGGCCGACTGCAAAATCCAAAAATTCTTAGGAGCATACATATATTTGGTGTCCTTGAAGAATTATTTAGATTTAAGGGAATAGAAAGAGGAGTTTCTGTTCAATAACCTCATAGAGTTCATCAGAGATGAGCGCCATTCGATTATAATATATAATCTTTGAGTTTCCATCAAATTTCGCATCAGTGAATGGATTGCCAAGCAAATAACCCTGCAATAATTGCTAGAAATTTTGTAGCATTCCGGAATCTAAAACACCATATCGTAAAAAGAAATTTTTGAAGCACAACAAATCGGTATTCTCATCAGGAATTTGATGGTGGAGTACTTACTTTGAGATTCAATACTGGTTTGGCTTCAATATCTGAACCAAGATGAATAACATGGTTATTGCTCCATTGATTAACAACATATAAAAATACAAGTCTTATGAGGATGAGGATGTAGCTAGCTACCATCTGATATTGCTTGAGTAATTATAGGTACAATCATTCCCGAGTAGGAGTCTCCGGCAATGTAAAGTGGATTCGAGATGAACTTCGGATGACTCTGCAACCACTGAACAGAAAACACTACTCCAGGTTACAAAAGGAGTTGTCTAAACCTTATAGCAATATATGGAATATTTAAGTACAAGCAATATTAGCAGTAGAGATTTGTCTAAACCTTCCTCAGAAAATTATAACAACTAATAGCATGTTTCATATCCCCAGTCTTGAAACCTTGGGCGGTCCTTGAATAAGAGAATCCAGTACCAACAGGAGCATCTAGGAAGATTATACTTGAAACCTAGAAAATTATCAAGGATGTTCACGAATATCAAATATCAGTAAAGGGAAATAAGAGGCTTGGCACAACTCAATTAGTCGTAAATGATTTCACCTTTGTCCATGCATATTGGTTCAGGAAAAAAGTTGGTAAGCTGCCATTGTACTCCACCATGTTAAAATGCAGGGGTCCTAAATGGATTTAGAGGCTGGAAATGAGCTTGTAATTAAGATATGATTCCTTGACAAAGTGGATATAACCAACCAGATCACCTATTTCAAGGAAAAACCCAGAAAGACTAGAGCAGCCAGGGCCTCCAGTGAGCCAAAGAACTAGAGGATCCCCTGCTGGGTTCCTTTCTGATTCAATAAAATAGTAGAAAAACTCCAAATCATCCACCTCTGTGTATCTGAGACATTCAATTAGCTAACCCGTTATGACTAGTCAATCGGATTAGTTTCCAATGGAGTACATACTCTCTCTATTCTCATATATATTCGAAAAATGTGTTGGATACAAAGATTAAAGAAAAGATTAGCTTTTAGCAGAAGGGAAGTTACCCAGTTTCAAGTTTGAAGGGAAGTGGAGCAGTAAATCCAGGAAGAGAGTCAACTACTGAAAATGAAACTGCAGGCTTACACCAATTCATTACAAATACCATGTAAAAGCATACAGCCTTAATATATCCCGACATCTTTGCTCAACCACTGTACTTAGCTCAATCTGAAGCCAGAATTCTCAACTCACACCTACTGTCTTGCTGATGATAGAAATAAAACCCTATTTTATTTTTCTACTCAAAAAAATAGTAACTAAACAAATAAACTTCCACGTGTTTATAGACGAAATATTTTATACATCTGTGCTCAGTGCGCTGCCTTTGACGTTGACTCATGAAGAAATTATACATGTTAGGACAATTACGCTTTAATCCTAAATAAATCGTTCAAGTAATGTATGGGCAGAATTTGATTGTCAGAGGCAACTACTGCCGTATATGCATTCTCATTAAGCTACAAATTTGGATAAAATTAGAAACTTATTTTGTATTTACTAGAAAATCAACACTCATAAAATTTATTTTTTCACACATTTATATATTTTTATTATTGTTTTATGTTGTATGTTTATTATGCTTGATTGTATAACTTATCAATTTAAGTAACTTGAGAAAAAGTTTTTTTATATCAACTTTTTAAAATTTTTAAAATATAAAAATATAATTTAATCTTTTATAAGATATAAAGATATAGTTTGTGTATTGTTATAGATATCTTATTAAGTGGATGTCCATCAAAATCAAAATAAGTTTTGATGTTCTTTAAATTTTAATAATCATTAGAAGTAGATATCTACTTCATTTATACTTTTTATGCCTATAAATAAAAATTTTAGAGAAGCTTTGTAAATGTCCCGATTAATCAATAAAATACGCTCTCTTTTTTGTCCTCTCATTCTGTTTGTTCTTTATTCTCTGTTATTTTATTTTATGACATTTTATCAGCACGATTCTATTTTAATTGTTTTTCTCCATAAGTCACAAAATTTTTTCCCTTTCACCAAGCCTTACCCCGTTCAAGCAACAACCAATGCAATAGCTAGTCACTCAAATTTGCTACTCAAGCTGATGTCGATTACCTTCTAGAGCTACTGTTATTTCAGTCTTCAATTGAAGCTTGCGTATTATGAGTAATCATTATGCAAAGAATTTTATATAATCCTTATGTGGTATGTTTTTCTCCTTTGTTGATTGATTTTTGGTAAAATTATTTTATGAAAAATATTATTTCTTTAAGGTTTCTTTTAAACTAAGATTCTTTTATTAATTATAGTATATATGATATTTGGATGATTAAATTTTTTTATGATTAAATTATTATTACTAAATATGCTTGAAATTATTGTATTATATCTTTTAAATTGAATTTATAAATATTTGATTAGAGCATCATAAGATTTTATAAGATATATGTGGTATTGAAATTTGGTACAATATGTATCGAATAACTTTCAAGCGTCATACACAAAAATTTTGATTTTGTTTATTAAATGATTTTTTTACTATTAGATTATAAATGTTATTACGAAAACAAAGTTGTTAAAAAATCTCAGGTATATTTTACTATGATTTATTTATTATATCATATTTATTATAATTTGAAACTAATCATAACAACATGAATAGATAAATTTTGATTTGAAATTCACGCATGTTTTGCAATGGTGATTATGAAATAAAGAATCAATAGAGGTGTTTAGAAGTCTATCCTGCGAGTTTTGTTGCATTCATTGAAGTGAATGCAAACATAAGGAAAATAAAAGATATAATCATATACCACTAAAAGTAGGAACATAGTAATAAACAAGGCAACAATAAAAGTTCTCAAGATAACCCTTCAAAGTGTAAAGATAACATATGTTATCAATGTGATATGAAAGATCATTAGCCACATATGTGGCGTATGCCCAAATATTTTGTTTCTGTTAATATTATTTGAGAAAAGATATGAGAATGTAGTAATGAATTCTATCATTACAGATAGAAAATATTTATCTTATTTGGTACTTAAATAAACAAATATTATTATAATATTTGATAGTATAAAATTAGTTGAAAGCTCCAGAAGAGTTAATATATCAATATCTAAAAAGCAAAAAATTTGTGATGGTTAATGCATTAGTTTTAAAATATATTCATTATAATAGATATCATATTGGGATTTTGAATAAAGAAAAGATTGTATTTCATATGAATCAAAAGAGGATTGGGTTATTGATTTATATTTATTACTCTTGTTATAAATTGAATTGATCGTGACTATCTTTGTGATCTTCTTTTGTCACCATCCCGTTAAGGGATTGAAAGCGAAATATTTGACTGTGAAAGATCTATTTATGAGCAATAGAATATGGTAAATCTATCTAAAGCTTGTTATGGTTGGATGCACCTAAAGTTGCAAGTTTTTTTAAAGATATGAGTATAACTCTACAGTATTTAGAATAAGTTTTCAATTAAAATTACGGGAAAAAATATTACTGATGAGAACCTTGGAAAAGAGAACTTATTCAACTTTTCATGATTCAAATGTGCTCTACGGTAGCAATATCATAAAAAAATTACTTATGATTGAACGAAAATTTTTAAACGCGAAACCTAACCATTCCCTGAAGAGAATGTAACAATATGTAATAAATTCTAAAGATATAATCTTTAACGTGGATGTAGTAAATTGGACTATAATAATAGTCATGGGGGATTGTTGTAATAAATTTTCTTACCACCAGAAGTGGAAAAATGAAGAAAGCAAGAAAAGAACAAGAATTTTCAAGAACTTTTTAAGAAGAGAGATAATTTACTTATGAAGAGTCATTGATTATGTACCTATTGTACACTTGGAAAATAAGATTCACTCTCCATATTTGTTATTAATAGATTTGATTGAATTCAAAGTCTACTACTGAAGTTTAATTTGCTTACTTCTTATTGTCAAGACTCAACATATAACAAAAAAGAAAAAGAAACAAAAAAGGTACTTCTTTAAATATTAAATCAACTTGATATATGATTTAAATATTTTGAGATTGCCTTCGTTTTAAGTTTTAATTACATGTGTTACATATTGTTTTAAGCATCTCATTTGTTCATAAAAATGAATATTAATTGGTTTATTTATGTCGTTATAGTAGGTTTTATAATTAAATAATATATTTAATTAAAACATATCCAGTATGCAAATTTATGTTAACAAACCAATGAATTTTATGATTATTCAGATTTGATTTAGTTCAAATAATTGTTAAAGGTAGTAGTTCATATGTTTTATATTATTTCATTTGTTAATTATTTAGAGAAATGACATGAGCAATTGATAAATGAAAAGTTCTATGAGCTTGAATGGTTGGATTTTAAATTAAATTTCATACATATTTATGATTATGATTATGATTATGAAAAAAAAATGCTAGTTTTTTATTATGTCATATTTTTATGTTTGAAATGTGACATTTATTGGTATATTTAGTATAGGTTTGTTTCTATACATGACCTAGACAGTTATTCTTGGTAGTTAATTTATTATGAAAAACTCTTGTTAAAAGAGTTTTAAAAGTATTTTGAATTGAACTAGGGACTTCTCGCATCCAAAGCGAGAATCATACCACCAAACCAAATGCCCTGTATTTGAAGATTTTGGCATATTCCCTGAAGCGTATATTACATATAATTACTTGGAAATTATATTTATTGACTTAGTGGCATTATAGACTTCACATTGATTTAGACATTTCCAGTAGTAAATGTCACAATATACTTATATGTAGATACAAAGTAAAAGGAATGATAGCAAAATTATCAATTTGTTACAATTTAGTACAATTGAAACGCATATTAAAGTAAACTAGAAGTTTATTGATACAAATGCATTTACTACTTGGCATGACCAGTTAGACCATTCTGGATCATATATGATGCGAAAAATAATTTAGAACTCATATGGACATTAATTAAAAAACCAGAAGATTCTTTAATTTAAAGAATTCTCATTTGTTACTTGTTTTTACTGAAAGTTGATTGTTAGAAACTCACTAGCTAAAGTTGAGGTTTAATGTCTTACATTTCTGAAATGAATATGAGTTTATTCATCCACCATGTGGATGATTTTGATATTATATGATTTTGGTAGATGCATCTACAAAATAATCACATATGTGTTATCAACTTGTAACCTGTTGTTTACAATATTTCTTGTTTAAATAATTAATTTTAGATCGTGCAATTAAGACAATTCATCTTGCTAGTACTGATGAGTTTATATCTCAGTCTTTTATTGATTGAGTTTGAAAAACTTTTGTAAAAGTTTGTTTTTTATGGGCATAATGGTTTAGAGAAATTTTTTATTAAACGCCTCTGATTAATGTCTAAACCATTACTTATGAGAACTAAACTTCCTATTTCAACATGAGGTTATGTTGATTTACGTGTTGTACACATCAAGCCAATAAGTTATAAATAATCCCCCATTACAATTGGTTTTTGATCAAGAGCTAAATATTTATCATCTTTGAAGTTTTGTATGTGCGTATATGTTCCAATTGCTCCACCACAACGCACAAAAATGAGTGAATCCCCAAAGAAAGTTGGAAATATATATTAATTACAAGTTTCTTTGTATTATTAGATGTTTTTAATGTATTAGAGATTCAATTTTGACATGATTTGTAATTACAATTTTGATTCGATAGTTTTCCCGACATTAGGGGGAGAGAAATAATAACCTGTAATGAGTTAGGGGAGAGTAATTTGAACCAAAAGTTCAACAATGATAACTCATTACAAGTTAACTGTTAGATGTATTTACAAACTTAATAAGAATAACCAAGTGTTATATACCATCTAATATTTTAATTTGAATCAAAGTCCTAGTAAGACAATTAGTTAGAATAAATAATAGATTGATTGGTTCCAAGGATGAAAATTCTTCTAGATGGTCATATAGTAGAGGTGGGTGCTCTAGAAGAGACCCAAGACATAAATAATAAGTAAACTCCAGAAGAGATTCAGGTACCTGAAACTGAATTTTAAAATAATGAAAATAAAATATCTCAATAAGTTAGTCAATTCAAGAAAATGTGGAACTGAATAATAAAAGTGGTTTACTATGATTTTGCAAGCAATATTATTATTGAAATAATGAAATAAAAGGAGGATCCTGGATAAATTTATTCAGAAATATAGATATGGAATATATTGATCAAAATAAAAAGACGCAACTCAAGTACAATTAAATTCTTAGAGTTTTTGGACCAATAGTCTAAATATCCAAAGGTATAAAGCTAGTGAAGGTGCAAATGAAGTAGTTTTGCAAAAGCGGAATAAAAATATGAAGTTTTTTACTAAATCCTGGCATTGATTATGAAAAGATATAATATTTTTTTTGTGGTGGATGCAATAACCTTCAGATATATTATTTTGACAATTCATTAAATATTTTACTTGTGTCTAATGGTTGTTGTTATAATCTTTTATAAATAACTATATAGTAAAGTTTATATTAAAATCCTTAAAGGATTTAGGATGCTAGAAGCATGTTGAAATTCTAGGGAAATTGTTCATTTATATGAATTGAAATGATTTGAACATGTGTGGTAAATAGTAGTTGAAGAAGGATTATAAAATGATCCAAAATACCTATTTGTGTTTTTATAGAAGAATCATGATTAAAGTTTGTTATGATTATTGTTGAAACTCCTGAAGAATCAAAATATATTTCTCCAAATTTTCTCTCACTCATGACTTTCAAAAGAATGGAGATATAAATGCTTAACAAATACATTAAAATAGTCATTTGAAAAACTAGTATTCAAGATTGAATACGTAGAATATGAGAAAATATGTGATGTTTTCATGACGGGGAGTAAATACGCGTTGTACTCTTTGTCCCTTAACTGAGGTTTTGTCCCATTAAGTTTTCCTGGTAAGATTTTTAATGAGGCAACATGTTATGCGTATTATAGATATATGTACTCTTTTTCCTTCACTAGGAATATTTTTCCCACTAGATTTTTATCTTAGTAAAGGTTTTAACGAGACACATTATCTACCAATTGGCATACAAGGGAGAGTGTTATAAATATCTTATTAAGTGGATGTCTATCAAGATCAAGATAAGTTTTGATGTACTTTAAATTCTAATAGTCATTAGAAGTAGATCTCTACTTTATACTTCTTATGCCTATAAATAGAGACTTTAGAGAAGTTTTGTAAATATCCCGATTGATCAATAAAATACGCTCTCTTTTGCTCTCCCATTCTTTTTGTTTTTTATTCTCTGATCTTTTATTTTATAACATGTATATAATTTTTGATATATTTGTATTTATGTATAATGTTTGTAATTTTTTTTGTCAAATTTTAGTCATTTTTCTATATGTATTTGTATAATGTCTTAATTCATCCTATATTGTATATAGTTTATCAATGAGTTAATTTTAAATATAGATTCATTAACTTAAAATTTGATGCATATCTGCTACATATTTAAATAATTAATTTTTTTATAAAATAAAGAGAGATGGAGAGAGTAAAGAACAAAGAAAATATGAAAGCAATAGAGAATATACTTTATTGATCAAAAGAGATTATTGCAATGCTTCATCAGAGTCTTTATTTATAGGCATAAGAAGTATAAAAGAAGTAGAGATCTAATTCTAATAACTATTAGAATTTAAAGTATGATAAAGTTATATTAAAACTTTATCTTGATCATGATGGACATCCACTTAATAAGATATTCATAACACTCCCCTTTGGATATCCATTGGTAGATAATGTGCCTTATTAAAACCTTATTAGGAAAAACCTTGTGAGATAAAAACCTAATGAAGGAAAAAGAGTACACAATCTATAATACGAATAATATGCTGCCTAATTAAAAACCTTACCAGGAAAACCCAATGGGACAAAACCTCGATTAAGGGAAAAAAAGTGCAACGCATATTTACTCCCCTTCATGAAAACATCACATATTTTCTCATATTCTACGTATTCAATCTTAAATACTAGTTTTTCAAATGACTATTTGAATGTATTTACTAAGCATTTATATTACCATTCTTTTAAAAGTCACGAGTAAGGGAAATTTGTGGAAATATATTTTGATCTCTTCAGAAGATTAAACAAGAATCATAACAAACTTTAATCATGATTCTTTTATAAAAACACAAATAGGTATTTTTGGATCATTTTATAATTCTCCTTCAACTACTATTCACTAAGTCAAATTTACCACATATGCTCAAATTATTTTAATTCATATAAATGAATAATTTCTCAAGAATTTCAATATGCTTCTAGCATCCAAAATCCTTTAAGGATTTTAATAAAAACTTTACTATATAGTGATTCATAAAAGGTTATAACAATAACCATTAGAAGCAAGTTAAATCTTTTATGAATTGTCAATTTAATAATATATCTAAAGGTTATTGCATCCACCACAAAAGAATATTATATCCTTTCATAATCAATGCTAGGACTTATCGGAAAACTTCATATTTTTATTTCGTTTTTGCAAAACCACTTCAATTGCACCCTCACTGGCTTTATACCTTTAGATATTTGGACTACTAGTCCAAAAACTCCACGAATTTAATTATACTAGAGTTGTGTCTTTCTATTTTGACTAATTTATTCCATATATATATTTCTCAACGAATTTATTCAAGATCCTCCTTTTATTTCATTATTTCAATAATAATATTGCATGCAGAATCATTGTTGACCACTTTTATTATTTGATTCCACATTTTCTCGAATTGACATAACTTACCGAGATATCTTATTTTCATTATTTTAAAATTCAGTTTTAGATACCTAAATCTCTTTTGAAGTTTTACTTATTAGTTATGTCCTAGGTCTCTTTTGGAGCTCCCGCTTCCACTATATGTCCGTCTAGTAGAATTTTCATCTTTGGAACCGATCAATCTATTATTTATTTTAACTGATTGTTCTACTAGGACTTTGATTCAAATTAAAATATTAGATGGTATATAACACTTGGTTATTCTTATTAAGTTTGTAAATAAATCTAACAGTTAACTTGTAATGAGTTATCCTTATTAAACTTCTAGTTCAAATTACTCTCCCTGTAACGCCCCAAAAATCCAAGTAATTATTTTTGTATGTTTGTTACAGAACTATGTATCTATTTCAGTGGTTATGTGTTTTGGGAGTGTCTAAGAAGTCTTGGGTTCAAGCCTTGGCGTGGGCAAAATTTTTGTTTTTAATTGAATAAACCCCCATCCCTAGTCATTAGACTTAAAAATAAATTTTGATAAAATATGTCAGAATGGGTCTGCTGGTTTGGTGGTTAAGTGGAGTGTTGGTTATGTTTGAGGTCCTGAGTTCGAATCCTTGCACAAACAAGGGATTTATTTTGCTGCTTGCGTCGTGTGAGAGTTTGAGGTCGACTAAAATTCTGATTAGTGGGAAAGTTGGTGTGATTTTAGGAGGAAATTATGGGATGTGGGAAGTTATCTCGATTTGGGGAGAAAAGTAAGGTATTTGAGGGGTGTGGGGAAGTGTGGGAGCGAATGTAGGGATAGGAAGAGTTAATTAAGGAATTTTAGAGGTTACTAGAAAATCTGATAGAGTTGTATTTTGTTTTCTTCCTAAAATTGTTTATCTGTCTACCTTTCTGACATATTCCTTTTCTTTTCCCCTCTTACCAAATTTTTCCATTGGTTCCTCCCCCTCTCTTTTCCTTTGCCAAAATCTATCTCTTTTTTACCCTACCCATTTCCTTTGTTTTCCTTGCTTATTCCTTCTCCGTTATGCCTCAGTTGTTTTTCCTGTGATCTGTAAGATTGTGTATTAATGGAATTCTATCGTTGTTTATGGCTAAGTGGGTAATAAGGGGTTTGTTTGGTGTCAGGGAGTATACAAGGGGCTGAAGTTTCGCCATCAAGGCTATAACTGTGTGATATTCTCGTCGCTTCATTGAAGGTAAGGGGTTTTAATGGTTAAAAGTTGGGAAATCTCGTTAAGTTTTTGATTGGAGGTTTAACGAAAAGGTTCTGTGACTCTCGTTTTAGGTGGTTGAATCTAGGTTTTTCGAGTGCTCGGAGTGCGGTCTAATTGCTAACGGAATCAGGTGTGTAAACACTGCCCAAATCATAAATCGGTAAAAGCCAAAAATTTGACAAATGACGCAACACGAGCGTGCGCTCACTCGTGTGGTAAACCGAACGCATAAAATATGGGCATTAAACCGTTGCGGCCACCATGAGCGATTTCGTGGTCTTAGGCCATTTTGGGCCATGATGGGCCCAATGGGCTTGTGGACCCCACATGGGTAAACCACACGATCGTGTGGAGAAAATTGGGCCAAATTGTGTAATTTCATGACCGAGACCAATTTTGGGCTATGTGGGCCATATGAGTGTGTGGGCCCACATGGGCCCGCATTATGGGTCCTATACGGGCTCGCATTATGGGCCTTGGGCCCAACTTTACTATTTGACTTTAAGGTTGCACGGGTCGCCTAAGACGTCTGTGGACCTATTGATGGGTCGGTAAGTAGGCCTAAACCCTCAAACTGTTATAAAATTACTATTACGCCCTCATGTGGTAAAATGACTATTATGCCCCTATGTTATAAAATGACGGTTATGCCCTTATGTTATAAAATGATGGTTATGCCCCTATGTTATAAAATGACAATTATGCTCCTATGTTATAAAATGACTATTATGCCCCTATATTATAAAATGACTATTATGCCCCTATGTTATAAAATGACTGTATGCTTAATGTTATGTATGACTGTATATGAAGCTAAAGACAACTTGAGTTTCTATAAACAAGAATTAATATAGAGTGGGTTTTTTACTTTGGAACTATGTTTTTGAAAAACACTTTAATGTGATATCGCCAGATTCGGCCATAACGTGTTACACTCCCCCTAACTCATTACAAGTTATTATTTCTCTCCCCCTAATATCGGGAAAACTATCGAATTAAAATTGTAATCACAAATTATGTCATAATTGAATCTCCAATGCATTCAAAACATCTAATAATACAAAGAAACTTGTAATTAATATATATTCCCAACTTTCTTTGAGGATTCACTCATCTTTGTGCGTTGTTATGGAGCAATTGGAACATATATATGCACATACAAAAATTCAAAGATGAGAAATATTAAGTATTTAGCTCTTGATCAAAAACCAATTGTAATGGGGAGTATTTATAACTTATTGGCTTGATGCGTACAACACGTAAATGAACATAATCTCATGTTGAAATAGGAAGTTTAGTTCTCATAAGTAATGGTTTAGACATTAATCAGAGGTGTTTAATCAATAATTTCTCTAAACCATTATGCACAAACTTTTACAAAAGTTTTTCAAACTCAATCAATAAAAGATTGAGATATAAACTCATCAGTATTAGCAAGATGAATTGTCTTAATTGCATGATCTAAAATTAATTATTTAAACAAGCAACCTTGCAACCGACAGGTTGCAAATTGATAACACATATGTGATTATTTTGTAGATGCATCTACCAAAATCATATAATATCAAAACCGTCCATATGGTGGATGAATGATCCCATATTTGTTTCAGAAATGCAAGACATTAAATCTCAACTTTAGCTAGTGAGTTTCTAATAATCAATTTTCATTGAGAACAAGTAACATATGAGAATTCTTTTAAATTAAAAAATCTTCTGGTTCTTTAATGAAAGTCCATATGAATTCTGAATTAATTTCCGCATCATATATGATCCAGGATGGTCTAACTGGTCATGCCAAGTAGTAAATGTATTTGTATCAGTAAACTTCTAGTTTAATATGTGTTTCAATTGTACTAAATCGTAATAAATTAATAATTTTACTATCATTCCTTTTACTTTGTATCCATATATAAATGTTATTGTGACATTTGCTACAGAAAATATCTAAATCAATGTGAATATTATAATGTCACTAAGTCAACAGAATAAATATAATTTTCAAACAATTATATGTAATATTCGCTTCAGGGAATATGCCAAAATCTTCAAATATCTATTTTTTTGCAACTTCAGGTGCATCTAACCATAATGAGCTTTAGAGAGAATTATCATATTTTATTGCTCATAAATAGATCTTTCACAGTCAAATATTTTGCTTCTAACCCCTTAATGGGGATGATGACAAAAGAAGATCACAAAGATTATAAAAGAAATATAAATTACTATCCCAATCCTCTCCTTTTCATCCTTTCAAAATAGATATTTATAGCAATAGTGATTCATATGAAATATAATATTTTTCTCATTCACAATCTCAATATAAGATCCATTATAAATATCTTTTAAAACCAATGGATTAACCTTCACAAGATATTAATATATTAGCTCTTCTAAAGCTTTCGACTAATTTTGTACTATCAAATATTGGAATAATATTTTTTTATTTTAGTACCAAATATGATAAATACTTTGTAACACCCCGTACCCGAGACCGTTGCCGGAGTCGGACACGAGGGGTTCACAAACTAAATTCGCTTACTATCGCAATCCATTTTAAAATTTTCCAGGCAGTTGGCTAACTGCGACACTGTCACCTTAAAAATCATATCTTGAGTTTCACAACTCGAAAATCAGTTTCGTAATTTTTCCCTGAAACTAGACTCATATGCCCATCTACATATTTTTTTCTAGAAATTTTGGTCAGGCCAATTAGTACAGTTTATTAGTCAAATTCTCCCATGTTACAGGGATCGACTACACTGACCTTTTCGCATTACGACTTGGATATCTCCCTGCACAGAGCTTCAATACTGATGACGTTTATTTCTATAGAAACTAGACTGAGAGAGGAATCTATACATATATGGCATGACTCCTAATTATCTCTGGTTAATTTATAATGAATTTCCAAAGTCGGAACAGGGAATCCAGAAACCATTCTGGCCCTGTCTCACAAGAACCTGAATATCTCTTAACATACTGTCCATATGATCGTTTTGTTACTTTCCTATGAAAATAGATTCATCAAGGTTCGTTTACATAATTTATTCACTATTTAATTCCAATTCTACCATTTTTAGTGATTTTCCAAATCTACATCACTGCTGCTGCCAGCATCTGCCTTTAAGGTAGACTTTACCTATTTCATAGTTTCCATGATTCAACTAGCCCTTTTAGCATAAATAGCACCAATTATGATAGCGATTAACCATTCCATACCAAAATATTATAACATTATGCTCAAACATATATAAGCCATTTTCGCATGGCTATACACATTAACCAAAATATTCTTCCGCCACTAGTCTATTTTATACATGCCATAAGATAATCCAAAACGTAGCAGTACCAAACAATGGATAGTGATAGTGTGACTAGTTGCTGACGATCCCCGAGCCTGTAGCTTCCAAATGAGATCTATAAAACAGAGGAAACAGAGTAAACGGAGTAAGCATTACAATGCTTAGTAAGTTTTAAGCAGTGTCAATAGATAACAATCAAATTATAACATAGTTGTTCGTATTTTTATTTCACTCTTCCTTCGGGCATACCATCCCTTTACCGAATATGCACATCTCATCATATACAATAGGCAGATAAACTTTCACATAAAAGCGAGCTCATGTGACATAGATATATCGTATGATTTCACATAACCTCTCACACTGATCCGATGTCACATAATCATAGGAATAGTCTCATAGATTGCTCTCGTATGCATCACATAACTACCTTATGATTTAGTGCAAATCAAGCTCACATATAAACTTGGAGGACATACCTGTTTAACCTTTCGCATTGAGTATATTTATAAGCAATTCTTATTACGAAGTCTTACCCGGACATAATCTCCACACGAAGTTATCGGGTCTTACCCGGACAAAATCCCCACACGTAGTCATCGGGTCTTTAGAGCTCGGATATAGTACGAGCACGAAGCTTACGGACATTAATCAGTGATAATATTCTCGCATAAAGCCTGCGGGGTTTTAACCCGGATATAGTACTGACACAAATGCCCTTCGGGACTTATCACATTTATACACTTTCACATCCATCACGTTGGCCACTCGGCCCTGTCACATATATATACACTTCCACATTCATCACATCGGCCATTAGGCCTTATCACATATATACACTTTCACATTCATCACATCGGCCATTAGGCCCTATCACGTATATACACTTTCACATTCATCACATCGGCCATTAGGCCTTATCACATATATATACACTTTCACATTCATCACATCGGCCATTAGGCCCTATCACATATATATACACTTTCACATTCATCACATCGGCTATTAGGCCTTATCACATATATACACTTTCACATTCATCACATTGGCCATTCGGCCTTATCACATATATATACACTTTCACATTTATTCAAATATACTTCACATACCACATATACTATCATTTCATATTCGAATACTCATAAGCTTACAATACCACGATTTAGAATTCAAGTATGGGTTTAATCAATAGCTTATGAGCAACTAAAACAAGTTTTATCCATGTTTACAACAAAATCACATATTCACTACGAGCTATTTTCCTGAGCAATGGTCACTAAATTATTTATAACCGGAGCTACAAAACTCCAAATCACTTGCCGTTAATTTTTCCTGAATATAGACTCGTATATCTTCTATCTATAAAATTTCCAGAATTTTAGGTTTGGCCAATCAATACCAGATTTTTCTTAAAGTTTCCCCTGTTTCACTGTTTGACTAATCTGACCACTCTTCACTACGAATCAAATTTCTCATTTTACAGAATTCAAAATGTGTTGTATTTGATTTCATTTGAAACTAGACTCATTAAGGAGTCTAAGCATATAAATTTTATCTTATAACCATTTTTGTACAATTTATAATGATTTTCTAAAAACAGAACAGGGGATTTTGGAGTCATTCTGACACCGTCTCACACAACTTTAAATATCTCATTATCGGAAATTAATTTTCTTACACGGTTTCTTTTATAAGAAACTAGGCTCATTAAGCTTTAATTTCATAATTTATTCAGCCTCTAATTCAACTCCAACAATTTATGGTGATTTTCTAAATTCATGTTACTGCTGCTGTCCTAAGCAGGTTTATCACAAATTTACTCTTGTGACATATCCTTTTAGCACTTCATGATATCATATCCATTTGGCAACATATCACATCAATAACTTACCTATACTTCATAATAGCCATTAGGCTATATGCATAAAAATTTACAATAGAGTTATGATTCTTTTAATATGTGCTTAACATATCATACTCAATCACATTATAGGCTTTAATACTTAAAACTTACCTCGATCGCTAATGTACGTCAATTCCAACTATTCGACCAATTTCCCTTTTTCCACGATCCGACTTTGTTTCCTTGAGTTCTTGAGCTAATGAACCAAATTTAAACTTATCACATCACTATTGTGTAAAACCACATTCGATTATATTATAAATCGGTTAGCAAGAAATACACTTATTCCTTATAACATTTAGCTTCGAGATCACCACCTCAATCATCTCAAGTACCAAACATGCATTAATACTCTCTTTAGTACAATTTCGTTACTTTAACTAAATACTAAACATATCCTTTTGCTTATCTATACACATCCGCATTTTAACTCATACCAATCATAACAAATAGCATAATATTTGTTAACATATAAAATTATGGTTGACATTACATCATTTACTTCCACTAACCATTTAAGCATAACCTAAGCGCATACATTGCATTGACAAACCAAACCAAAATATCCAATACATAGTCAAACATATAATTGTTATTTCACTCCTTTTCGAACTAATTTATAAAATGCATTCTCAAAGCCATAGCATATCATACATGAAACTTACCAGAGATGAATTAATCATAAGCTATTTATAGTACCTTAACCAAACACAACAACTAACTTCACACATATTTTATCTATGCAAATACCAAAGCCGAATCAACTAAATATACTTATGAATATATATATATATCATCATCGAAATCACCTAAGCTTAGACATCATTTCTTAATTCCAAGCAAGTTGCCGAATGCAACCTTACTAAATTTTCATGGATTCAAGTCATGGATTCAATATACCATTACCATGAAATCAACAACCAAAAATTCATAGACAATTTAGGAAAATCACATTACAAATCTCAAATTCAAGCAAAGACCATGGCCGAAATGCACATATAACCACATAACAAAAAATATTGAACCTTTGGTTGCCTAACTAGCTTAACATCCATCAAATTTTAAATCAAGAAACTCACCTCATCTATAATCAACCCTCAATACCCTAAAGCATCAAAAACGACATCAAAGAAATACAACCATCCATGGCCGAATGTCATCTTCTTAACTTTACAAAAAAACATTTGCCATGAGCTAGCTTCTATACTTGATGGCCACTCCAAATATACAAAGATTTTCAATGATAGAGCATTAACATACCTTAATCCACTTAAAGGTGACCAAATGCCTTAACTTCAATTTCTTCTTTTCTTTCTTTAGGTACGGCAATGGAGGAAGAAAAAGATGAACCAACTTTGTTTTTATCACCTATTTCTTTTAATATGAGTTCATATTATTTATTCATTTAACATTTAATTTATTAATATAAAAGGCATATATTTTGTATCCCATACTCCTTATTTTATTTTTCCCTAACATAAATCACTAACAAAACATGTTTATGACATGTTTTGCCCATAACATTTTGTCCTCCTTCCTTGTCATGGCCGGCCACTACTAAATTAAGGGGGAAATTGACATGCAAGTCCACCCTTTTATTACATGCACTAATAGATCCTATAGATTAACCTATCACATTTCAAAAGTGTCACACATAAGTCCTATTAGCTGAATTCACATGCATTCGACTAAATCGAAGCTTAAAACTTTCACACATTCATATTCACATATTTTAGACAATAAATATCATATTCAAATAATTTGGTGACTCGGTTTAGCGGTCCCGAAATCGCTTTCCGACTAGGGTCACTTTAGGGGTGTCACATACTTTCTATCTATAATGATAGAATTTATTACTGCATTCTCATATCATTCCTCAAAGAGTATTAACAGAAACAAAATATTTAGGCATATGCCACATATGTGGCCAATAATCTTTCATATCATATTGATAACATAAGTTATCTTTACCTTTTGAAGAGTTATCTTGAGAATTCTCATTGTTCTCTTATTTATTACTATGTTCCCACTTTTAGTGGTTTATGATTGTACCTTTAATTTTCTTTATGTTTGCATTCATTTTAGGGAACGCAATAAATCTAGTAGGATAGACTTCTAAACGCCTCCATTGATTCTTTATTTCATAATCAACATCGCAAAACATGCATGGATTTTGAATAAAAATTTATCTATTCATATTGTCATGATTTGTCTCCAATCACATCCTCAATTACAACAACAATCATGATCCCTATATTTTTATTTTTCATAATTGTTATGTATTGCTACATTCACTTCAGGGAATGAAGCAAAACTAGTGGGAATAATTTCATAGTTTTTCATTAGTAACTTATTATTTTGCTTAGCCACTAAAAGGTATGAGATCGTTCGAAAATACTTTTAAAGTCATTTTCATAATATTGCTACTGCAATGACACATTAGATATTTCAATCATATAGTGTAATGTATTCCTTCGGGGAATATATATAATACAAATACATGAGTATCTCATGTTATTTATATATACGGTTTTAATGTAAAACACATGAATGTTTTATTCAACATATATCTTCTTGATCTGAAAAATAATATTATCTTTCACAAAATTTTGCATCACAAGGAAGTAAAATATTAGCTCTTAAAGAACTTTTTACAGTTTGATGCAATATTAGCTCTTCAGGAGCATATAATAATTTTATTATATAACATTAATGAATGTTTAATTTTTTTTTAAATAAAATCTTATTTATTCATATAAAACTAAAATGAATATATATTAAACGTATATTAAACGTAACAAATAATAAATTCATGTCACTAATAAATCATTGTGGTTAGATAATATATATTATATATCATACTATAACAAAATACAAAATATTATAATGTCAAATTAAAGTAACTTTACATCTATAAAAGTTTAAACATAAACTTTTGCTAACATCCACCTCTTATGACATAATTTCATCTCAAATTTTACAATGATATGAAACTGTCACAGACAGGGTGAATATCCCACAGTTCATGACAAGTAAGTATTTTTACTCACATTCTGCAATAATCATATATCTTAATCAAAATAAAAATTAAACCAATAAATTCTATTAAAAATGAAAATATATTTATCTCCACATAAAAATCCCAATAACTAAATGCGTGAAGGGTTTTATAAATTTATAGAGATACGGATAGTGAATTATATAAATTGAACTTTTTAATATAAATCAAATCAAATTTCAGAAGAAGTTGATTAGATTGGCTTAAGTTACCATGAATGAAAAGTAGCCATTATAAACATCCTTTGTAATGAAGAGAAAGAGATCATCCCCAAGCAATTATCAAAAAGCAAACTTTGAGAGTGGATCTTATTTCTCGATTTCATATAGATAACGATATAAAATCTTTCACCATCCTTAAGAACAAAAAGTAAAATAAGTTAATCAAAAGAATAATAACATATAATGAAAGAAGAATAAAAAATAATAGTTAGATATGAAACATTAAATAAAAGAAACTTCCTGTAAAAACTTTACATCTTGTCGTCAAAGATATTGGAAATCATGGAGGATAAATTTGATCATCGATAAAAGGAACTATCACTTTGAGCAAGATCGTGCTGATAATGTGTTATAAAATAAAGAGAGATGGAGAGAATAAAGAACAAAGAAAATATGAAAGCAATGGAGAATGTACTTTATTGATCAAAATGGATAATTACAATGCTTCATCAGAGTCTCTATTTATAGGCATAAGAAGTATAAAAGAAGTAGAGATTTAATTCTAATAACTATTAGAATTTAAAATACATTAAAACTTTATCTTGATCATGATGGACATCCACTTAATAAGATATTCATAGCAATTTTTAAAATTTTAATTTTTTTCGAAGAATAGTTGGAGAATATTTTAGTTGTTATTTAAAGTTGGTAGTAATTAGAAAAAAGATAATGTTATTAATCTAACTTATGTTACGATAAACTAAATTTCAATTAGCTTTTGTATTATTTTTATGTAATAAACAATTTTAATTTTTTTATGGAGCGAATAATTCAAGGTAAACTATAAGGATAGTGATCTAATTATGCCTTTAATTCTATTTTAGTTACCTAATTATTATTTTTTATCTAGTGACTCAACTTTTTGAAATTAAATATTTTACTTACTCTTTCGTTAGTTGGTGCTAGACATGATTTTTTTATTGACATAATAACAAATTTAGCTGTCTAATGTTTACATATTTTATTAATTTTATCCTAAATATAGAAAATATCAACAAAATTAGTCATCAATTTTACAAATATGGTCAATTTAGTTCTAATTCTAAAAGTTTCAAAAAGAGGGAAAATATTAAAAAATTAATTTTGGATAAAATTATAAAAATAATTTAAAGATCTAAAAAAGTATAAATAAAAGACCAAAATATATGTATGAAAGAAATAAAAAAATTAAAAATATCAAATGATTCAAAAAGAAATGAAACACGAAATGGATTGATGGGTACTAGAGAAAGATGGAGCTGGACATCCCCATGGGACATGGAAACGACAGAGTTATCTCCTATGGTTCAGTTTAGGTTGTCTTTTCAATTCCTAACTAGATTTTTTGGGACTTTGGTCATTTGATTGACGCACTTGGACTACTAAAGTTTAGAAGTTATTGATGATATGTAAGTTGAAAAAAAAGGCAAGAAAATAAGCTTTTCTAGGTTTTTCATTTCATGAAAGATTTTACATTGTATTGTTTTCTTTACTAGAAAATTAGGTCTCTGTTTATTTTTAAAATAAAAAAAAATCAAAATAATTGTTTTGTAATAGTGTTAAAAAATATTTTTAGTGGAATTTAATTAAATAATATTATATTAATCTAAAATATGAAATTTAAATAGTTGGATTTAAGTCAATTTGATTTTTTACTTTATTTACGAATGTGACATTAGTTTATAATGAGCATAAAACGAATGATGGTAAATACTCTTCTTGTTCGATAGATTTTGGAGGTACGTTAAAGAATGCTAAAAGAAATAAATATTTTCCTCTTTTTTTGAAAATTTTAGAATTAGAACCAAATTGATAAATTTTTGTAAATATTGAGGGTAAATTTATTGAATTTTTTAGAATTTAGACTAAAATGACAAATTTTGTAAACATTGAGGGCTAAATTTGTTGATTTTTTAGATTTAGGATCAAATTGATTGAATGTGTAAATATTAGATAGCTAAATTTGTTATTAGATCAATAAAAAATGCCCTCATCAGCTTTCCATCACTCATCAACGACAACTAATTGGAGAGTGACTAAAATTTTTAATTTTAAAAAGTCAAATGATTAAATTAAAAAGAAAATTAGGTGATCAAAATAAAACTAAAAACATAGTTAAATGACTATTCTTATAATTTACCTAATAATTTATTTAAATAAATTTTAATACATTCCACTTGAGTTAAACATCCTAATCCTAAACGCTAATTCATTTTACTTTCTCTTTCAAAATAATTGAATGCAATGAATTAAAATTTTTTTACAATAAAAGTATAGGAAATAATAGTCTATTCGGTCATTTTTCTAGTAAATTAAAAATGTTAACTATTTATTTTATGTAATAAAAGAAACTTTCAATTGTTCAGTAAATAGTAATATATCCAATATTTAAATTGATATGATAAAAATATTAGATTGGTTCGAAACTTTACATGCATGACAAGTACAATTATATCAATAAGTTTAATGGTTGGATTCTTAAAATATTAATCAAACAAAAAGGTGTAAAACTATTTTTACACCAGTGTAAGTAGACCCCCCTAAATAATTTAATATAATTATACATAAAATATAAATTAATCTAGTTTTTTTATATACCTTTTAAATAATTAATATAAATAAGGGTAATTTGATCACTTCAATTCCAAAAGCAAAAGCCAAAAGCACCTAAATTCAGCTTTTGCGTTTGGATAGAAAAACACTTTTTAATCGCATTTTTACTCCAAAAGCCAAGTATTTTCCATTGCTTCTATGGTGGAAAAACACTTTTATAACATCCTACACCCAACCCGATTGATAGATTCAAATGCAGGACGTTACATTCTGCAATTGAAGCAACTTAGATTGTCATCAATCATTTTAATTAAACTTAAATCGGTAAACGTAATTTAATTCATAATTCAAGTTATGCAAGTGCAATTGCACATACATAAGGTCAAATGGGCCTACATTTTGTGACAAGGGGTCATACTAGGTCTAACACGAAGCCAAGACTCAAATCCTAACTCAAATGTAAAAAATGAAGGTTGTGTCTCAAGACCTGCCTCCCCTATTTTGGACCTTTAGTTTCAAAGTGTGTTCTCTCAAGACAATGTGGTTCATGTCTCGAGACAATGACCCTTATATCTCAAGACATAATTCCTCTATTTTAAACATGCTCTTAATGTCTCAAGACAATAATGTCGATTTGCAAAAATTTAAACCTATAAGGCATGCAAATGAATTCCTAATCAAACCTAAACAATGCAAATATGGTAACAAAACAATAGGCACACATTTAACATATAAAAATACTTTTAATCCATACAAGAACTTAACAAGTAATGCATGATACCAATAGGTAACTGAATAAATAATAGCACCAAAACTTATATACATAAATAGAGATCAAGTGACCAATTTCACAAAAAAAACTAATTATGTCAAAATATAACTATAACAAACCAACTAATCAAAAACTTATTAGGATTTAGTGCCCATAGTGTAGTGATTTTTTCTATATGTATTTGTAATTTTTCAAACAAATTAATTTAATAAAATATCTATCAGTATCATTAATATCTTCGTATATTGTCCTTAATGATTTTCGCATGTAAAGAAAAACGAAAGAAAATAGTGGCTAATCGATTATCTAACTTTTAGTTAATATTAAGTGGTATTACATGGTTGGATCGTAATACGGAAAAACAACTTATATTAGTAGATAATCTAAAAATATCCTTAGTCTAATCATAATTGAGCAAGTCGATTGAAAGACTAATATGTCATCTATCAAGTCCAATTAGGGAGATAGCTTGTCTTGGATATTGGAGCAGATGACTCATAAAATATAGAGACATAAATATGAATTATTGAACTGACAGTACATCAGATAGAACCGAAGTAGAACAAATCCTAGATCCATTTATGGATTTATTCACTTGTAACATTCATAGTGTGACATACCTTAATTTTGAATGGGTGTTGGACTATGTGTATGTGACTCGTATACTTTGATCTAAATGAAAGCTCGAGTTCAAATAGATAAGGAACCAAAATTTGATACATTAGGTATACAACTTTTACATGATGTAGCATCGGTCCACAACAGTGGAATTCATAGCCCAATAAAGGGTAAATGATATCCTCTAATCGGTATTACATGATAGATGAAAAGTAACGTGTCCACAGGTTATTTTTCCTAGTTATAAGTGAGTTAATTACTATTTGTTAGTAATTGAATTTTCATGTAGGAAGATGTAATGGTTACTATGAGATAAAATAGGATCATATTGAGAGAACAGATTTATCCTAAAGAGGTTAATGATATCCTATAAGGGTAACATACTTATGACAAGGTCATCGGACAAGCACTTATTGAGTAGCTTTCCTAATGGTATGTAATAAGGGAGAACTCAATCATGATACTTTATTGGAATGACTTCATGACTAAATAATATTGTAATTAATAGGCGAAAAGTTGAAACTTAACTACAAAATATTTGAGCTCTAATTATATATATCCAATAAGTCCCTCCACTAACTCGAGATAACCATAAACAAATTGCATGTAGTGTAACACCCCACATCTGACCTAATCGTCGGATCCAAGATGTGAGATGTCACATTCGTTGTCGAAGCAACTACGATTTCATTTCAATATTCAAAAGACATATCATGAAAATGATTGAGTTTTTAAAATTTCTATTAAAATTAATTATTCAAATATGGGTTATAAGTAAGCTTACAAAATCTCTTATGAAACTCCAGTAACAAATGAAGGACTAAAATGTAAAAATAACTAGTACAAGGGTGTTGTTGCGACATAGAAGAATGAGTGTTGTGACACTGATGGCAATAGCTTGATGTCACGGATTTAATAGGAGTGAGTCGTAACTATTAAGACAGAAACATCGATGTTGCAACTTCAATAAATGAATGTTGCGACATTGAAGGCATGTCACACCCGATTTCCTTTAAACCCAAAAATTAGGAACAATTTGTGGATCTAATTGAATAATACCATAAGCTGGAGGTCTCTATCGAAAGATTAGGAAAAGTTAGAAACATAATGGAGCATGGTTGAAATCCAAATCTGGTTCAGTTGGATTAGAACCAAGGGTCCCTTAGTAGGAAACAAAATGATTGTAAACGGATGGATTTTATCCTCAGGTGGATTCCTCTCAATTCTGTTTCAATCTTTTCCCTTCTTCATCTTCCATGGTTGTTCCGAGGAAACGATAGTTATGGAAAGCTCTACATGGAGCAATGATCGTGAGATTGAAGTCAAAAAAGTAGAGAATTTGGTCAAGTGGTAAGGTTCTAAGTCCTTCGTTGTACATAAGATTTAAAAAAAAAAGTTAAAAGGTTTTCAGAACCATTTTAGGGGTTTTGCATGTCTCTAAAGAACTGGGGGTTTAAGTTGAAAACATTGAAGTTTCACCCATGATTTTGGTTATAATGCTTAGCTTCCAAGAGAATGGAAGCTCTAGCATTTGGACAAGTTAAGCTGATAAAGCGAGGAAGCATCGAATGAGTTTTTATACCCCGTTCTTGGGATGATGTATGAATAGCATGAATCTGGGTTGAGTTTTGTAGTGATACATGTATAAGTCGGCGTGTTCCCTATCACTATGTACGTAAATGTATATGTCGAAGGGTTAGATGAAGTTAGGACGGGAAAAAGGGACGATTCTGTTAGATATCGCAATATGGTACTGTTATATGCAAACCAGGACGAGCAAAGCTATGGGCCTTGTAGAGGGGACATTGTGGCGTTCAAGCATCAAGGTATAGGACGGTGAATGGAGGAATGTGTGGAGGAAAAATTAAAATTCCGTTACGATTCCTCCATCTAGGATTGCTAGGAAAAAACCGTGATATGTGAAGCTCTGGTCCTTACGCGGGGAGACACTTTGGTATACGAGCATCAAGGTAGTTATAAGATAAGATGATATTAATGGATATTAGGTTCCATAAAGTGACACCGAAACGAAGAACAATAAGCTCTATGGGGAGATGCCTCAAAGAGGTATGTGGTGTAAGACCATAGTTCGGCTAGGGCAACATATGTATTTTGATGAGACAATAAACACGGGGATTATAAGGAGTAAGACCATAACTCGACTATGACATCCAGTGGAGTCCATCGGGACAATAAACACGAGTAGTTTTTTAGGACATTAAACATAGGTTATAAGACCATAGCTCGGCTATGGCAACCAACAAGGTCTACTAGGACAATAAACACAGAATAGTCCTCCGGGACAGTAAACACAGGTAGATTGCCAGGACAGTAATTTTGGAAAATCACATATAGAAAGAGATTGAGGAATAATACAAGGATTAGCATTTGGGTTTTATAGAATCTACTGAGCAAGGCAAAGGTAGAAGAAAGGGATATAGCTTGTCAAACAGTAACCAGGGGAGCCGGTAGTGCGTAAGAGTGGTAACCCAACAAGAGCCAGATATGAGAAACGTCATACCAATAATGCCTTGTAAATAGGCAAGGGAGGAGGACTTATTTTTAGATTACGATTAAAGATCTACCATTAAGAACCATCAAAGAAGTTCTCAAAGAGGCTCTGTATGTTAAAGGAAAGCCTTAAAAGGTTATTGGCAGACTTGTTCCCACTATACGGCTCGTCGAAGCAAAAGATGTTGATAACCTAAGTAGAGAAATTGGTAAGAAGGGGTTATTTAGAACCCCTTGGCTGAAAGAGGTACTAGAAAGGATAATACAAGTGGCAAATATGTCTGTTAAGACTATTTGTAACACCCCGAATTTTGGGTCTAGAAGAAATAGGTTTTGAACAAGGGAACAGTTAGGAGACTACACATAAATATTTAGTTATGGAAAGAAGTGACATAAATGAATGTCTGCTTCAGTGGTTAACTGATTTAGGAGTGTTTGGAAGTGTCTGAGAAGTCAGGGGTTCAAGCCTTGGCTTATGCAAAATTTTAATTTTAAGTGAATAAAATCCTTGGATCTAGATAGTAGGTTCTTAAATTATTGTGGTTAAAATATGATACAAAGGAGTTGTTGGTCTAGTGGTAAGGGGCGTGTGGAGTGTACATGGGGTCTAAGGTTCGAGTGGTGGCGTATCAAAAAGGGAGTATTTATTTTGCTGCGTAATTCGTGTGGGTGGTAGAGTTGGATTGAAATACTGCTAAATGAAGTTTGAACTGGTCATAGAGAGAATTAAGGAGGGATATTTGGAGAGATTTGAGGAGAGAATATTGGGATTTGGGGAGGTTGTTGGTGCAGAGAGCTATATATCATCTCATTTGTTCCTTGTTCTCAATGGGAGATCGGTGAGGTTTTCAAGGTTTTTGTTGTTTTCTCCAACTTGCATTGCTTCCATTCCTAACTGGTGGTGGTCGAGGTTGATTGGTACATTGCTTAGAAACCAAGGGTACGATGATCATTGATTTTCGAAATAAGAGTGTTCAAAACAAAGGGAATCTGCAAATCACAACAGCTGTGTAACCACCTTACTATATCTGTAGAACGACAAAAGCCGAAAAGTCGAAATACGGCATTGAGACCACACGAGTGTGTGATCGCTCGTGTGGAAAGCAAAACCTATGTATCATGGGCGATAAACTGTAGAGGCCTCCATGAGCATTTCTATGGGTTTAGGCCGTAATGGGCCACGTTGGGCCGAAATCGGCCGTGTTGGTTTATTGGGCTTGTGGGCCCTACACAGATGAATCCACGATTTGTGGAAAATTCTGGACTGGGCTATATAGATCTCATAACCGTGGTGAAATCTGGGCTGAATGTGTCGCACGAGCGTGTGGGCCCACTTAGGCCAAGTAATGGGCCTTGACCCATTTTCACTATTTTTACCATTAGGTTACCTGAGTCGCTCGAGACAACTGTGGACCTTTTGAGAGGTCAATATATGACTGAAATATCCCCATAGGGTAAAATGATCAAAATACCCTCATAGGGTAAAATGACCAAAATACCCCTATAGGGTAAAATGACCGAAATACCCCTATAGGATAAAATGACTATTATACCCTTAGGAGATGAAATGACTGTTATGGCCTTATGTTATGTATAACTGATTTGCTCTGTGATATGTATGACTATGATTGAGCATGACATTTTGCATACACATATAATATTATGTCACGATATATTGCTTGGGGATGGGTTGTTATATTTGGAGGAAGTGTACCGTACTGATAAGGTTGCATGGGTCGCCCAAGATGACTGTGGACCTACTGATGGCTATATGCGGTTTATTTTACTGGCAGTTTTGCTGCAATACTGTTTAGTGCCGCAACCGATGCTAATCTTGGTGTGTCTGGTTGGGTGGGTCGATTTTATCCTCACATGGTGTGTTTGGTGGGACGGAGTGGTGTGTAGAGGCTGGATTGGGTAGGATTTCTAACTGCATATCTGCACTGATTAATGATTTTGTACTATTACTGCATCGATTAATGATATTACATATTGTTCACTGCATGACTAATATTTGTTACTATTACGGGCCAAGGCCCCACTGATACTATTACTGAAATTGGGCAAAGGCCCTATTGATTACTGGCATTGTGATGGGATCAAGCCCAATCATTTACTATTATGGGAAAGGGCTTAGGCCCACACTGAACTGGACGTTACTGTAACGGGCTTAGGCCCAAACTGCATTTATCTACTGTTTAATTGACTGTTTGCTTGTTAGGGGATTACACACTAATTTTTCGTAAACTCACCCCTCTGTTTAGCTGTACAGGTAATGCTCAATCTTAAGCGATTTGGTGCTACGAGGGACTCGGAGGTGGCCACACAACTGCAACAGTGCTACACTTGTTTTTATTTAAATTTAAAGTTTATGTTGGTTTTTGTCTATGTAATAATGCCTTTAATTTTGTTTAAATTTTTAATTGCGTTTTTACTTACTTATTTTAAACTGCTAGTTTAGGAGAGGACGAACTTTCAAAATAATTACTATTTTCAAAGACACAAAATTTAAACAATAGAGTTTCAAAAGCTTCCGCGATTTTTAGATCAACTTATTATAACAAAAGCAGACAACAAGGCAATTGTTTTGGCTAGATGTGTTGTTAAATACTAACAAAGAGGTTTTTAAATTTGGAAACGAATTTTTACCAAAAATTATAATTTTTGAAAGACACTTCAATGTGACACGCCAGATTCGACCATAACGTCTAGGTCGGGTTTAAGGTGTTACACTATTCCTCTTTAAGGGGGAAGCTATTAAGAAAGTACCAGCCGAAGGACTAGTTCCGGAGGGAACCATCACATGAAAGAAATAGTAAACTCTAAAGGTCAAGTGGATAATAGTCGTCCGAATGCTATTGACCAAAGTGGTCCACAACTGACAGACACATGCCTTAAAAGCAAGATATCGATGTTAAGGTGGTTCACCAGGGTGTGACCCAAACAACATTACAACTCGGATACAGATGAAATGAGAACTAGCCCGCCAGGTTGCCATGAGTCGTCTTCAGCAAATCTCACTGACGGGGGTGTCAATAAATCCTATAAGACTGAAGCAAGAAAATAGAGTTCGACAAAGACAAATTGGGATTACTAGATCACCAAGGAACAAAAAAAGAAGAGGGTCATTAGAAAGGTAGGCCAAATGACTACCTTATAAGTACATGGTGGAAAAGAGGATCCATACTAGTAACTGACCATCGAACCTTATAATTAGGGAGTAAACCTAAAAATTATGAGTGGATGAATACTCGGTAGCGGGGATAAAAGAAAGAAAGAATGTAAGTAAAGTAAGGACAGAGTCCGCGGATATGGCAAGACATCTAAGAAACCACACAAACTAGTCAAACGATGCTAGGATTGACCAGGAGAAAACTGCTTAATGGTCTACCCACCCATAGATAAGTTTGGGGAAGTAACTTTATGGCAGGTACTTTCACAATGGATTCTCTTCAAAGAGGAATATTCTTAACAGACATATTGATCACTTGCATTATCCTTTTTAGTACCTCTTTGTGTCAATGGGTTCTACCTAACCCCTCTTTACTGATTAATCTATCCGGAGTACATACGATTAATCCTCCCCGCATAAACTACAGTTTCAACGAGCATTATACTGGGAGTGAATCTCCCATTAACCTTCCAAGGTTTTTCTAGAACTTGTAGAGTTTCTTTGAGCACTTCTTGGCGGTTATTAATGGAATATCCTTACTCGCAATCCACGGGTAAATCCTCTTTCATTGCCTATATACAAGGCATTATCGGCACATCATTCCCTTAAATGATTTTAGTTGGTTTCACACTATATGCACTATCGACCTCCTTGTATATCATTTTGGCAGACTTTTCCCATTTCTGTATCGTTTCTCTTTTTTGACGGATTCCTCAAACCCACTAGCTAACTATTGCTTGGCAACGCTTACACCTTTCCTCTTTTGCGTGATTCCATGATTACCACCCTAGAAGGTTACCCTATTTTTATTAACCGAACGGCCTACTCCATGTTTAACGTCCTCGAAGACCCTCAATGTTGTCACAGTCGAGCTCTGATCTTACACATTATCCCCTATGTTTAATGTCTTAGAGGACTCTATTGGTTATAATAGCCGAGCTCTGGTCTTTCACCTTAAACCTCTTTGAGGTGTCGCCCCAAAAGACCGTACCGCTGTCGTAATGTCTCCCCATAGAGCCTGTTGACTGCTGTTGCAGTGTTGCTCTATGGAACCTAATAATCACCATATTGGTGTTGCTCTTGTGTGCCGATCAATAACATTTCATCTCACATTTAACCTTGATACTCGAACACCATAGTGTCTTCTCCACAAGTCCCGGAGCTTCGTACATCACAGTTTACTCTCAGCAATACTGGATTTTATTATACAGGAACACAATTTCCCAACTCTTAACTTCTTCAAACCCATCAATAATTTCCCATTTGCACCCCACCGTTATAATCATGCAATACATGTATTTCATTTATATACTATCATAGAGTATGTTATCTTCTCGACATAGATCATAACTATTTCATGCATCTTGAACTACATTGGTGGATACACATGTACCTAAACAATCTATACATGCTTAGAATTCATAATCAGCAAAGATTACTGAAACAAAAAAATAGGAGTACTAAAACAAAAAAAAATAGATTAGCTGTTACAAAGGAGAGTCAAACGAAACTAAAACAAAATAAAGATTAACCGACTAGTAAAAAGTCCAAAAGATAACAAATTAGGGTTTCTTGGATGGAAAAAAACCATCTTTAGACCTTAAGAAAATGCCCTAACCAGATTTGGAAAAACAAAACATAAACAGATTTATTAGAAGTGATTTTAAAGACAAAAGTAAACTATTATGTACAAGAATGTTTGAAACAACAAGAAAATATTAAAACTCCTAATTTTGATGTGTTCTTGATGTAACAAGATAGGAGAACATCTTTCTTGAAGCAACTTTATCCTAGAAAGAAAATCAATAAAATCAGCAAGGCAAAACAACAAGAATTAACTTAAATAAGCAAGAAACAATAAATTAAGGATAGAAAAGAGAAGATGACGTCGTAAGAAACCTTAAAAACATTAAGAATCCATAACTCCTTTCAGTGGCTCTAATTCCCCCTAAAAAAAGATCTTGGTAAAAAAAAGCTTGAAGATGATTCCTACAACCTGAAAGATTGTTAAAATAGCTTCTAAAAGAAACTTAGAAGAAATTCTTAAAGAAAAACTCAAAGAGCATTACTATTGACTCAACAAAACATAAATCAATTGTATGTGTATAAAGGTGAACGTCCATGCTACTTATAGGTCCCCAAAATAAGTTTTCCTAAACCTAATGGAATAACTAACATGACAACTCATCAAATAAAAAAATAAAATAATTCTAAGTGTGGACTTTTAATGGAAATTTAGCCAAATTAATTAAATGGGCTCCTTGGGCTGAATTCTTACATGATGATCCACCTATTAAAATAGAATTAGGCCTAGAGTTTAAATATTTTACAATTTGGGCCATTTTGATAATTTGGCTTGATATTCAATTAAATTACTTTTCAAACTTCAGGATGGGCTTGTAGACATTTTAATGGGCCATTTTTTCAAGAACTTGGTCTAGTGATCTGTTTGCTCTCGAAATTGGCTCGTTCAAGCTCGTACATGAAATCAAATGCACCTTAGCTGCATGATTCGGCTTCTTGGACCAAGATTTCCAAGATTTGAAATCTTGATTTTCTTGATTCTTGAAATTGTCTGAAACAAAAAATTTAGACCAAGATTTGGTTTCTTGATTTTCTTGAAAACAAGAAAGCAAATCTTGATTTTTTTCAGTAGTGTGCGCATCTAGGGCCTTGGTAACAACGTCTTGGATGGTCCCATTCAATCTTGCTCGAATTTCCTTGGCCTTTGACCTCGTTATTGTGCCTTGAGGTAATTGGAGCTCATCACATCCTTGGGTCTAAAATTGGGCTTTAAGCTTGCATCATTCCCCACTTCTTCAAGAAGATTTATCCCCAAATCTTTAGCTACACAAAAAGAAAAGGGATTAGAATAAATAACAATAAAATTAAAAATATTTACCTAAGCTTTTTTGTGCGCCAAAACTATCTCTAAGATCAAAGGTATTATTTTGATATCCCAAATCAGCATGGATCAAGTATCTCTCCGTTAAAAAAAACCATCAACATTAAACATAGAAATACTAGGCACATGAGTGTTCAAGTAAAAAATAACTTGTAACTTTCTTTGAATATGCATGGTCATCCATAAGAATTTCCAATGATAAGTCAAGAATGTCACATAATTATAAAAATCAAGAAGTTTAATATTATTATGTAAAATTTCATATTTAAAGTCTAGGGTAGAAAATTTTGTTGCAAGATCAAATGTATGAGGTTTTTTAAAAAACCTGTCGAAAACAAAATAAAAGTAAGCTTTACATACCTTGAAATACCCATAAAATCAATTGAACTTTTAGACCATTGTTTATTGAAACTTGACCAATGAGAAAGCAAGTCGTAAGGAAAAATAAAATCAGTAGCATACCTATCGAGCACATGCAAGGTATGCCTTCTTAATTCAATTTCTAATGTTTCCTTATCTTTCCTACCTTGTAGCACTTGTGGAGAATTAACAATGTTCAACTTACCTCTCTCCCACAAGTGAAATCGTCTATTGATGGTAGAGTAATGTAATTGAGAGTTCGTCAATGGATCCTTGAGTTAGGGTAAGTTAAAACATAATCATTCCTCACTTTTTTATGAGTATTTTGTTTCTTTTAATATTCTTTTTCCTCGTGAGAACTCTCCAATTTTACCTCATATGGATTTTCACTCACCAAATTTGGACCATCAAGCAGACTTTTATCACTTAAGGTCTCTTTTCTCTCGATCTTTTCACATGATTTTTCCTCACTTCTCATATCCCCCTCATAAGTATTATGAATATTCAATTCAGTACAATTCATATCAGTAGGAGAACATGAAATTTCTATCTCATATAACTCCATAGATTTGAGGAAAAAATTCTCACTAACATCTTTTTTCGGTTCATAAAGTTTGCCATCACATATCTCTTTTCCACTAAAGTAAGAATCAACAAAAGGTACAAAGTAATACTTACTTTCTTCTCTTGTTGGATATTTAATTGGAAATTGGAAACCTTTATGATCTTTTGAACTACACCAATAACATTGCACAAAAGGTGATAGCTCAATCTTATCCTCTCTATTTGGATATTTAATTGGACATCAAAAACCCTCATGATATTTTGAACTACACTAATAATATTTCACAATAGGTGAGAGATCCATCGTACTCCTCTTTTCGTTTGAATCTCCTTTGTGGCAACTAATATTTTTTAGTTGTTTCTCATTTCAATTTATTTCGAGGAAAGGTGGAATGATACATGCATGGATGGGGTGAAATTTATTAAATTCCATTCACTGAAGCTGCCAATTTTTAAGCTTGGGAAACAAGTAGATTTGCAATGACCTTTTGGCTGGGATCCTAGCATTTTTCGATTGAGATGTCTCATGGCATTCAAAGATCTATCTCTTAGCTTCGAAACACACTTTGAATCACTTGATTTTGAGTTTGGAAGCTCAAGTTATGACCATTTTTGTGAAGACTGTTCGAGTAGAATTTTTGGACGGGATTATGACGAAAATTACAAGTTTCGAGCTTTTAATTTGAGTTTAAATCATATTGGGTTTGAGTTTTGGGCTTAATTTTTATTATATATGAGCCAAATATTGTATTTATCAGCTCTTATTATTTTATTATTTAGAATTTATAATAATTATTAAGTAGTTTAAGTTATTAGGAGTTTTATGTCAACAAGAAAGTTTAGTTTAAAACTAAACTTCTCGTTTAGATTAATTAGAGTTCTGGTATACTTAAGAGTTTTATTTAGATTTATTTAGCTAGCCTATGTATTAGTCTTTGCATTGTACATAGATCATACAATTCATTATTATTCAACTTCTCTTTTGAGTTTATAAATTCTTTTTGAGCTTTCTTTTTTTAAGAATTTCTCTTGAGTTTTTTTTAGAAGAGTTTTAAAAATCTTTTCAGATTGTGGAATCATCTTCAAACTTTTTCTTGCCAAGTTTTCTTTCTTAGAGGGGAGATTAGTGCCGCTTGAAGCGGGGTGTGGATTCTTAATGTTTCCAAGGCTTCTTAGGATGTCATCTTCTTTTTTCTATCCTTAATTTATCGTTTCTTGCTTATTTAAGTTAGTTCTTGCTATTTTGACTTACAGTTTTTATTGATTTTCGTTCTAGGTTAAAGTTACTTCAAGAAAGACGTTCTCCTACCTTGTTCCATCAAGAAACACATCAAAATTAGGAGTTTTAATCTTTTCTTGTTGTCTTTTAAATCACTTCTAACAAATCTATTTGTGTTTTGTTTTTCCAGATCTAGTTGGGGCATTTTCTTGAGGTTCTAGAATGATTTCTTTCCATCCAAGAAACCCTAATTCATTCTTTTTTGGACTCTTTACCAATCGGTTCATCTTTCTTTTATTTTAATTTCATTTGACTCTCCTTTGTGAAAATAATCTATTTTCGTTGTTTCACGTTCAGTTTGCATTCGTTTAGAGATTTAGGATAAATCTGCAACTTTAACAAACTTTATGATTCACTTGCGCATTCATTCGCCTTTTCCTTTATCATCATACATCATCACAAAACTCAACATAGAATCATACCAGCCACACAATATCCCAGTAATGGAGTACAAAAACTCACGTGATGTTGCTTTGCCTCCACAACTTAGCTTTTCCAAATGCCATAGCTTTCATCCTCTTTACAGCTAAGCATTTTAACCAAAATCGTAAGTTAAACCTAGCATTTCAGCTTAAAACTCAATTTCCAAAAACATGTAAAGCCCCTCAAAGATTCTGAAAATTCTTAACTTTATTTCTTAAATCTATGAACATTGAAGGACTTAGAACCTTACTAGCTCACTAGATTCTCTATTTTTCCTACTCAAACCTCATGATTACTGTTTCATGCACAGCTAATTTTGTTATTAGACCAATAAAAAAGCCCACGTCATCTTATAGCAACTAAAGTAGTAAATTTTGAAAAGTGTAGTGACTAAATCAAAAAAATTAATAGTTGGGTAACCAAAATTGAACAAAAGGCGTAGTTGGGTGACAAGTTTTTTAGTTTACCCAAAATATTATTTCAAATTGAAAACTCTTTGGAGAAGATGGCCATTTACTTAAATTGAGAAGATGTTTTTGCTCATGTAAGTTCAATATTTACTTCTTTTTTATTAACCATATGTTTAGTTATTTGTTTAGTTTTTCGCATAATGTCATAATGTCCCTGAGAACTTTATGATTTAGAAAAAGAATTCCATGTGTTAAATTTTCTTTAGATGATTTAGCAATTCTCTGATGGTGTTAATATTAGGTACCATAATAAAACACATTTTTTGTATTCTTCATATCTGTTTTATGGTCCATGTTCAAAGTTCGTGGCTGCCCTTGTTGGAAAAATCCCGATTTGAAAATGGTTTTCTTGCATAGCGAAAAATTAAAATTTTGAAAGCCGACCGGTTTGTGACATTTATAGCAATAAACCTTAATCGAATTCGTACCTATGTTTTTGGCTTAGTGAACGTTCGTTGTTCCCGTCTTTCAACCAAACGATGTTTTCCGCTATTCTTGTACAACGAACTTCTTCGAGTGTTGACTCGAACCAATTGAATCGAAACACAAAAGTAGAAAAAGTTTTCCTTCTTTTTGGGGTGACAACAAAAATTTTATCTTCTTAATAGAAATCGATAGAATTGTTATTCCAAAAAGATATATGTAATATTTGAGAATAAATTCTCTCTATTTTTCAGCAGAATAAAAATCTCTCAAAGTTGTGTTAATAGTTCTACTAGTGTCATCGATTTATAGGAAAAGAAGATAGAACTCTTGTTGAGTTGTAGTGGTTTACTTCAAATAGAAAAAAATTCTTACTTAGAGTAGGAGAGGGGTGGACGGCACACCCTAGTATTCCTACTAGGGTTGTTGCCCCCTTCATGTTACATGATGGGTTTTGGGCCTCTCTCATATTGGGTCCAATTACAAGTACTTCTTGTGCCTTTTTGATCCAGTACTCTGTAATGTGATCCAACTCGATTCAATTTTTCTATTTCCCAAAATAAACTTTAATATTTATATATAAATTAATTTAATCATTCCTATTTTACCCCAACAAAATTTTGACAATTTTACCTTTGATAAAATTTTGACGATTTTGTCCCTAATAAAAGTTTGATGACTTTACCCCTATTAAAATTTTGAGAAAATATGTTCAATATTTCACAACTCAACATGTTCACTATGACCGAATGGTTTGTTTCCATTTTTGGGCTTCAAAGTAGTCCAAAAACATAAACACATTCTTCTCATTCATTTTTTAAGTAATCCATATAGGATTGCAAATGGATCATTTCCATTTTCATTTCCATTTCCATTTTCTGGAAACTTACATTTATTTCCAAATGATTCAATTTCTTCATTTTGGAGAAAACCATAATCATTCTTGAATGTTTCTCATTTCTTTTTTTTTCTATTCATTTTGTTCATTTCTATTGAAAACACGCAATTCATTTTTGGTTTCAACGAGCTAGCGGAGGGACCGATTGGACATATGTAGTTGAGGCTCAAATGATTTATAATTAAGTTTCGACTTTTCGCCTATTAATTATAAACTCATTTAGTTACCGAGTCATTACACTATAGTATCATGGCTGAGCTCTCCCCAAGGACATACCATTACGAAAACAACTACTCAGTGCTCATCCAATGACCTTGTTATAAGTGTGCTACCCTCATAAGATATCCTTGATCTCTTTGGGATAATATTCTTTCTCCTAATATGATCCTATTTTATTTCATGGTAACCATTACATCTTCCTTCATGAAGAGTCAAGCACTATCAAACACTGATCAAGTCATCCATCAAAAAGATGGACAACCCATGACCACGTTTACTTTTCATCAACCATGTAATGCCAATGAGAGGATATATTACCCATGTTTTGGGCTATGAATTCAACTATCGTGAATGATGCTACATACTACAGAAGTCGTACACCCAACACACTAGCTTTTGGTTCCTTATCTATTTGAACTCAGAATTTTACTTACATCAAAGTGTACGAGTCATGCATACATAGTCCACCATTCACTCATGATTTGGGTATGCCACATTATGAACATCACAAGTGAACAAATCCATAAACGGATTCAGGATCTATTCTGCTTAGGTCCTGTCCAATGTACTGTCTGTCTAGTCAGTCACATTTATATCTCTATCCTCTGGGAATCATCCGCTTCGATACCCAATACAAGGGATCTCCCCAATTGGACTTGATAGATGAAATATTAGTCTTTTAATCGGTTTTCTCATTTCCAATTAGACTAAGGACATGTTTAGGTTCGTCTTCTAATATAAGTTGTCTTTTCGTACTACGATCTGGCCATGTAATACAGCTTAGTATTAATTAAACATTTAAACAACCAATGAGCAACATTTGCTTCCATTTTGCTTTGAGTGCTAAAACCATGTGAGGACAATTATACAAAGTATATTAATATAATCAATGAATTTGTTTTATTAACCAATCTGTTTGAAAAAAAGTTACAAGTGCATATTGACAAAAATATTATACTTAGGGCTCTAGATCCAACAGTTCCTCCCAACAATATCGTCTCCTAATAAAACACATACAAACATACATTTTCAAAATACAAGTACCACGTTGAATCATTTATGAAAGTACAAGTACCATAATATGACACATATTGATAATTTAGGTATCACATTAGACATTTTATGAAAGTTGGGTACCAAATGTGACATTATACCTAAAATTTTTACACAAATATTTATTTTTAAAATTTTCTAACTAATTTTTTTTTGTTTCTTTCAAGAGTTTTGCTTCCTTTTTTTAAACAAATTCATGGTATATTTTTTTAAAAAATATTTTATCATCATTAAAGCTTTTCTGAAAAAACTAAAAACTAAAAATCCTCTTAAATCTTTTTCACTACTTAAAAATACATTTAAAAATTTGTAAAGAGATTTAAAAATATATTTATTTACTCATTTAAAACTAAAATTTTCAAAAAAAAGTTTAAATAAAAAGCATAGTATTGAATACTTTCAATTTTTATGTTTGAAAATATTATCTATAAATATATTAATTTGAAATTAAAAATATATATATCAATTTTAAAATATCTTTTTATCTTAAAATTATATATATATATATATATATAACCAATTTTATTTGAATTTCCAAAACAGTCTTTTTATTTATATAAAAAAATCTATATGAAATTTAAAAATATTTTTATATATATCCTAACCTAATGATTTATTAGAGTTAATATTTTTAATTTTAAAATAATATGCTCATATTATTCATAAAATTAATAGGAAAATTATAAAAAAATTTAATAATTTTATAAAATTAATAGGAAATATATATATTTCACCTACTTGTGCTATAATTTAGTGGGATAATAATTTTTAATTAATATTCAACTGATTTTTTTAAAGTTAATATTCAACTGATTTTTAAAACAAATAAGTATCCACATAAAAAACGCACCAATAAACTACTATTTCCTTCAATAAAGGGATTAATGTTGTGTCATAAAGTTCATATATATTTTTCCTAGAAATAATCCAACGTACCTCACATGAAAATGACCTTTAATTTTCAAAATTTTACGGTGAGATATGGAAAAGGGGGGGGGGGGACATAATCTTTAACAGATTTTGAAAGTGATAAGTTTTCAAAAGTAGTGTTGATTGATATAAATAATTCCCTACAATATGATTAAAAACAAATTAAGTTATTATCATCTTGTCTATTATATGGTAGCTAGTTGAACTTCTTAAATATTTATTTTCAATATTTATAAAATAATAATTCCTATCAAAATAATAATAATAGTAGAGAAATTCACGGTCAGTTGAATTATTAAATTTTATTAGTAATTTAAATATCATAAATGAATTTAATAAAATAGTACAGAGATATGCTTACGCCAATTCAATCCCAAATTTGTTGGCAAGAAGTCAACTCCAAATTTAAAGGACTTTAACTTATAAATTATATGCTGATCACTAAATAATCACATATTCACATTCTAATTAACCGAAGTGTTAGTATAAATAACGATTTATAATATATTGCAACAGAAAAGATTAAACATAAATATCTTTAACCATTGTCAAAATCAAATGTCAAAATTCAAATGTTGTGACACCACTGTCGAGCACATCAAACCACCGACGAGGACATCGAATTTAACTATACGAAAAATTGAAAACCGCCAAAATTTTCTAAGCACTCAAAAACCGCAGTAGATGAAATATTATTTTTTGTTTGTTTGTTTTTTGGTGCTTAGGGACCCTTATGCTAATTGGTATTTATAGCAGTGGTTCCCTACAAAAAAACCACCAACTACACATTTCACTATATCACATACAAAGATGTTGAAGTTGAGGGCAGCAAAAGTGAGAATAACCCCACGAACCAAAACGTGGAGTAGTTCCGACATGTTCCCACTTGGTTCGTATTGCCCATGAATAATTAAAGTCGAAACATAATACACGGATCATGACAATATTTTCTCTTAGAATTTGAGTAGTATCTTCCATGTATCACAATATATCATATCTCAGCGCTTTCTGATTGAATAAAATAGTAGAAAAATTCCACATCTCCCACAGTCCCACCCCCATGTACCTGAAACACAATTACTAACATTCTGAAACCAGTAATATTGCATTGAGTTTCTATATTCGAATCAGCTCTCCACAAATCTGCCTTGAGAATAACACTCACTGATCCTTTAAACTAAGAATCATATATTATCAGTTGCATTCTCATGTTATTACACTAATGTTTCACACTAATGTCTTGTATAAGACAAATTGCACAAAACATTATCTAAATACAAACTATTACAACATTTTATTTTATTTTTGACATTGGAGCTAATGGAATAAGAGCTCTTTTTTTAGAATTTTTACAGTCACAGAGGTTGTTGAGAAATCCATCTTTTGAACATGGAGAAGGATTCCTTAGGCTTGTACTCTGGAGCTGTATGACCTGCTCCCTGCAATAACCCAAACTCCATTACATGTATTTTTCTTCCAAAACTGACACATAATTAATAAGTAACGTTTTTCATTTATAAAACTATTAGCACACTTGCCTTGACAGTTGCAAATGTGAAGTTATTTCCATATTCTCTCGAGTATCTGTAACAACCAAATCATTAGAAAAAGTAAGCTCTAACACGTATTGGAAACAAAATCAGTTTATAAGTCATAGGCTTACCCTGCAACCTGACCATCAACAATCCATGGCCTCCAATCATCAACAATGGATAAATTCAAGGACTTAATCCATGATTCAGTTCCCACATATGTAACAGCTAGGTCATGATCACCACTGTAAAGAAAATAAGATTCAGCTAGAAGAAATGAGATGGCGAGAGCTGTAAGCAAGCAAAAGTGTAACCTGTATATTAGAGCTCGGTAACCTCTTGTATTGAGACATAGATGATAGCTTACAACACTCGCAACATCATCGTCATAATCCAGGCTTTTGTTACATTTTACCCATTCTTTGATTGATCCCTGGTATTCAACATCAACAATTCATTGATTTAACTTAGCTAAGTTACCTGGTGTTGTTGTTGTTGAGTTTCGATTGTTACCTTTCTGATATGAAGTGCTTTCTGGACATTGATATCAGTTGCCCAAACTTTGCAAAGGTAACAATAATAGTTCTGTAATATGGCTTAGTCAGCAGCTCGATTTATCTAAACAGAGTTACATAAATATATATATATATATATATAGCAAGTGGAAGAACATTTACACGACATCCAAATTGAGGGTATCCGGCTGACAGATGCAAGGAGTCTTCACGTGTTTCTAAAAGATATTTTCGCACTTAGGGTATCCGGATGGGCAGTGAGGCTCCAAGATATGCACCGGGTTTATATGTGCAGTGCACTAGAAAAGCAAATGCCAAAACTGTTATTAATCTTGTCTAGTGAACAAAAAGACAAAGTTTTCATGAATTAAAAAAATATGCCTATAAGAAACAGGTTCATTTTCTTTTCTACCTCTGAGATGGTCTGGAGATCGTTTGCACACATTCTGTTGCTGATTTCTACGTCTATGTATTCTTGTTTACAATTGCTTTTAGCCGACTGTAAAATCGAAAAATTCTTAGGAACATACATATATTTGTTGTCCTTGAAGAATTATTTAGATTTAAGGGAACAGAAAGAGGAGTTTCTGTTCAATAACCTCGTAGAGTTCATCAGAGATGAGCGCCATTCGATTATAACATATAATCTTTGAGTTTCCGTCAAATTTCGCATCTGTGAATGGATTGCCAAGCAATAAACTGCAATAATTGCTAGAAAAGTTGTAGCATTCCGGAATCTAAAACCCCATATCGTATAAAGAAATTTTTGAAGCACAACAAATTGGTATTCTCATCAAGAATTTGATGGTGGAGTACTTTGAGATTCAATACTGGTTTGGTTCAATATCTGAACCAAGATGAATAACATGGTTATTGCTCCATTGATTAACAACATATAAAAATACAAGTCTTATGAGGATGAGGATGTAGCTAGCTACCATCTGAAATTGCTTGAGTAATTATAGGTACAATCATTCCCGAGTAGGAGTCTCCGGCAACGTAAAGTGGATTCGAGTCGTACTTCGGATGACTCTGCAACCACTGTTGAGCATGGACTGCAATGCAATAGTCAACCATGATGCTGACGAACATAGCAGACCAGCAATCGAGCAGGACCAGAAGCAGCTCTTTTGTTTAGTTTTGTTATTTTGTAATCTTTTTGTAAATGAAACAAGTTGATATGTAACTTGATGTCATAGTTAGTAGGATTTGAAAAATGATGGATGTAATAGCTGATATGTTTCAGCTTTTTGCTTGCTTTTTTAGTTGGCAACTTGCCAAATTTAGTGGGGGTAGTTACAAGTTTAGGTAACTGACATTCTAATTTTGTAACTCATATATTTTCAAATGAAATGAAAAGTTAATGCATTCCATTCGGTTACAAATTTTTCTGCTCTTGAGTTTTCTTTTGATTTTCTTTTCTTTTCTGCTTGCTGTTCGAGAGCTTATGCTCTTGGTGCTTCATTTGTTTGTTTCGAGAGCTTAGGCCATTGTTCTAACAATTGGTAATCAGCGCCTCCTATCTTTGAGGACCTCTGTTGTTTAAGTTTCAGTCTTTAAACAAACTCAGAATTGTGTTTGTAAATTCAGTTTCAGCAGCATGAGTTTTGCTCCTCCATCACCACCAATTTTTACTGGAGATAACTACCACATTTGGGTAGTCAAGATAAAGACTTATCTCCAAGCACTTGACCTATGGAGTGCAGTTGAAAGTGATGTCGAGCCACCTCCACTAAGAGCAAATCCTACCATTGCTCAAATCAGGCAACATGGTGAGGAACGAGCCAAGAAGCACAAAGCCATGGCCTGTCTACAAAATGGTGTGTCTGATGTGATTTTTACTCGAATCATGGCCTTTGACTCTCCTAAGCAAGCATGGGACAGGCTGAAAGAGGAGTTCATGGAATCAGACAAGACCAGACAGCAACAAAGAAGGGAGTTTGAAAATCTAAAAATGGAGTCTGATACGAACTCGTTTTGTGATTGATTCGAGTTGTTAGTGTTTGCTCGATCGTGAATTTGAATAAGGCTAAGTTTGTTTCAAGATAGAAGAAAGGCTACAAACAAACGTTTAAAAGGGAAATGGGTTTAACAACGAATGGAAAATTTTGGCTAAGGGCTGAGAATGAACCAACAATGGAAGTGGAAGGGTTGCTGCTGAATTTTAAAGGGCATAAAATGCTCTTTAAAAACTCCTTTAATGATTTTAAGCTCCCTTTATAGCAGCCCCTTTAATTGTAACTCAAAAGAACTTGAACAACCACTTAATTAAATGTGTAACAGCCTTGAATTGTAATCACTATAAGCTAAAAAGTCACCTGCAATAAACACATTAAAATGAGTTTATTAAACAAATGAAAACACTTGTTAATCATAACAAACATTAAACTTACTTAAATAAATGAACTAAAACATATATGCAATAATTATTCCAGCAACTAGTTTAATTAAAGAAGCATAATTAAATGAACTTAACTCATGCATCAATAAATAATCCTAGGAACTAGATTAATTAAGAACAACACTTATTAAATAAAGTTCAACAAAAACACTTATTAATTAAAACTAAGATGAGTTGAATAAATGTCCAGCAACTCATTTATTAAACTAAGATGCTTAAATGCATGTTTGAAATGCAAATTTAACTAACATGAAAGTTACATAATTAAACTAACTTGACTTAATTTAATGATGCAAACTTAACTAACATGAAAGTTACATAATGCATGACTTTATTAAATGCAGAACACATATTAATGATGTGCAAACTATGACATAATTAAAAACACAAACTAAAATAACTAAAAAATTAATGAATCAAAGTCCTTATTTTCCAGCTGCGAAATTGACAAACTGAAATTAAAAACTTCATTTTGCACTTGGGCCCCTCGAGTTTGGGCCAATCTCGGTAGCATTGAGTTGTGTCGTAACATGATGCGACCGGGATCGCATTAGAGTCAGAAACTATTAAACAGTATTCTGATAGAATCATGGCTACTGTCAATGACATAAGACTCCTATGAGAGGATTTCAGTGATAGCAGAGTGGTTGAGAAGGTGATCACCACTGTTCCAGAGAGATTTGAATAAAAAATCTCCTCACTAGAGGACTCGAGGGACCTCACAACCATTTCCTTGTCTGAATTGGTTAATTCTCTCTATGCACTCGAGCTGAGGAAGGCTAGCAGACAGGAGGAGAATCTTGAAGGAGCTTTTCAAGCAAAAGCCAGAGAAGGTTCTAGATCAAATCAGAGAGCTAAGAAACCTTGGTTTGAAAGAAGGGACAAAGCAAAGAAAGAAGCAAAAAGAGAAGCAGGCAGAAGGAGGTTTCCACCATGCATTCACTACAAAAAGACTAATCACTTGAAGAAATTTTGCTGGAACAGACCAGATATCTAGTGTAAGAAATGTAAGCAGTATGGCCATCATGAGAAGATTTGTAGAAACCATGAGAAGGCACAAGCTCAGCCAAGTCAAGCCAAGACTGCTGAGGATATACAAGCTTAGGAGGAGCATGTATTCACTGCCTCATGCTTTGCAGTCAACAACAAGTGTAGATGGCTTGTGGACAGTGGCTGCTCACACCATATGGCTGCAGATAAGAGCCTGTTCAAGGACCTTGACAGGAGCTATGTCTCAAAGGTCAGGATAGGCAATGGAAATCTGATTGAAGCTAAGGGCAGAGGTGATGTTGTGATCTACACTAGTTCAGGTAACAAAGTCATTTCTGATGTTCTCTATGTGCCAGAAATAGACCAAAATTTACTTAATGTAGGCCAGTTAGTCAAGAAAGGCTATTCACTAGTTTTCAAGAATGATTTCTGTGTTATAAGTGATGCTCATGGTAGGGAGATTGTCTCAGCACCTATGGGAGACAAATGTTTCATGCTAGATGTGAGTCAACTTGAGAAAAGTGCCTATACAAGCTCAGTTGACAATACTGATCTTTGGCACAAGAGGTTTGGCCATGTTAATCTCAAGTCACTCGATCTGTTGCAAAAAATGAGCATGACAGAGGACATTGTTAAGGTTGATGCATGTGAATCAGTTTGTGAGGTGTGCCAGCTTGGTAAACAGGCAAGATTGCCTTTTCCAGCTAACCAAGCATGGAGGGCTCGAGACAGACTTGAGCTGGTGCACTCAGATATCTGTAGACAAATGAAGACCCCTTCATTGAATGGCAGTAAGTATTTTATATTGTTTATTGATGATCTGACCAGATTTTGCTGGGTCTATTTTATGAAACAAAAGTCAGAGGTGTTTGAAATGTTTGCAAAGTTTAAGGCTTGGGCAGAAAATCAAACAGGCTGCAAGATTAAGGCCTTAAGGACAGACAATGGTTCTGAATACTTGTCTGAAAGATTTCAAAAGCTATGTGAGCAGGCTGAGATCCATCATCAGCTAACCACAGTGTACACTCCTCAGCAAAATGGAGTGAGTGAGAGGAAGAACAGAACAGTAATGAACATGACCAGGTGTCTGTTGTTTCAAAGCATACTCCCAGGCATTTTTTGGGCTGAAGGTGTCAACACCTCAGTATATTTGCTGAATGGACTTCCAACACATGCTGTACAGGACAAGACCCCTTTTGAAGCATGGTATGGCCTAAAACCTATTGTTTCTCACGTAAAAGTGTTTGGTTGCATGTGTTATGTTCTTGTACCAGCAGAAAGGAGAACCAAACTAGAGAAGAGGTCTGTACCAGGCATATTTCTTGGTTACAGTGGTTGTAAGAAGGGCTATAGGATATTTGATCCCTCAACCAAGAAGATCCTGGTTAGTAGGGATGTCAAATTCGATGAAGCAAGGTTTTGGAGTCTTGATGGCTCTAACACAAGTTAGTTTGAGGAGGAGCAAGTTGATAGCAACCTGGAATTGGCAAAGAATGAAGTCAGTAATTCCAATGTTGATGATGCTCCTGTGAGAGGAACCAGGTCCATTGCTGATATCTACCAGAGATGCAATGTAGCTATTGTTGAACCCTCAAGTTATGAAGAAGCTGCTAGAAGCAATAGTTGAATGAAGGCTATGGAGGCTGAGATAGACATGATCCACAAGAATGACACTTGAAATCTAGTGGACAGACCTGAACAGAAGAAAGTCATTGGTGTCAAGTGGGTTTACAAGGCCAAGTTCAATGCAGATGGCTATCTGAACAAGCACAAAGCAAGGCTTATGGTGAAAGGGTATAGCCAATAGTTTGGCATTGACTTTGAGGAAACATTTGCTCCAGTAGCAAGGCTGGACACTATAAAGCTCCTGTTTGCCTTGGCTGCACAAAAATAGTGGAAGGTTCACCAGCTTGATGTCAAGTCAGTCTTTCTAAATGGCTTCCTTAAAGAGGAAATTTTGTGTTGAACAGCCTGATGCATTTAAAGTTCTAGGAAATGAAGACAAGGTTTATAGGCTGAAGAAGGCACTTTATGGATTGAAACAGGCTCCTCGAGCCTGGTATGACAGAATTGATGAATGTTTGTCTAAACTCAATTTTGAGAAGAGTTTGAGTGAGCCAAATCTGTTTGTGAAAAGATCCAAAGATGAGACACTGTTGATTGTGTCAATATATGTGGATGATCTGCTAGTGACTGGAAGCAAGATTGAACTGATTCAAGAGTTCAAGGAGAAGATGCAAGTCAAGTTCGATATGACAGACTTGGGAATTATGAGTTATTTCCTTGGTATGGAAGTGAGTCAGATTGATCAGGCATTTTCATCAATCAACATGCATTTACCTTGAAGTTACTCACTAAATTCCACATGGAAAACTGTAAGCCAGTGAGTACACCTTTGGTTATAGGACAGAAATTGAACAATTTTGGAAATGAAGAGAAGGTGGATGAAAGGGAGTATAGAAGTCTAATTGGATGTTTGCTTTACTTAACAACAACAAGACCTGATCTTATGCATTCAGTTAGTTTGTTATCTCGTTTCATGCATAGCTGTAATACATCACATTTAAAGGCAGCAAAGAGAATACTCAGGTATGTCAAAGGAACCTTGAAGTTTGGTGTGTTGTTCAAGTTAGAGAGTGAGCTAAAATTAACTGGTTACTCAGACAGTGACTAGGGAGGTTCGATTGATGACATGAGGAGTACCTCAGGCTACCATTTTACTTTTGGTTGGGGAGCTTTCTGTTGGAGCTCTAAAAAGCAACAAATAGTTGCTCAAGAAACTGCTGAAGCAGAGTACATAGCAACAACTGGAGCAGTAAGCCAAGCAATTTGGCTTAGGAAATTATTATGTGATTTGAATGAGGAACAACTTGAACCTACTGAAATTATGGTTGACAATCAGTTAGCAATAGCTATCTCCAAAAATCCTGTTTTTCATGGTAAAACAAAACATTTTAAGCTTAAATTCTACTTTGTTCGAGAGGCAGTGCAATCAAAGGATGTAAGCCTTTCACATTGTAGCTCACAAGACCAATTGGCTGACATTTTGACAAAGCCTCTTGGTACTATGAGATTTGAATTTCTTAGAGATTTGATTGGTGTTTGTTGCCTATAGTCCAAGGAGGAGTGTTGAGCATGGACTGCAATGCAACAGTCAACCATGATGTTGACCAACATAGCAGAGCAGCATTCGAGCAGGACCAAAAGCAGCTCTTTTGTTTTGTTTTGTTATTTTGTAATCTTTTTGTAAATGAAGCAAGTTAATATGTAACTTGATATCATAGTTAGTAGGATTTGAAAAATGATGGATGTAATAGCTGATACGTTTCAGCTTTTTGCTTGCATTTTTCAGTTGGCAACTTGCCAAATTTAGTGGGGGCAGTTACAAGTTTAGGTAACTGACATTCTAATTTTGTAACTCATATATTTTCAAATGAAATGAAAAGTTAGTGTATTCCATTCGGTTACAAATTTTTCTACTCTTGAGTTTTCTTTTGTTTTTCTTTTCTTTTCTGCTTGCTGTTCGAGAGCTTATGCTCTTGGTGCTTCATTTAGTTGTTTTGCTGCTGGCATTGTTCTAACAACCACTGAACAGAAAACACTACTCCAGGTTACAAAAGGAGTTGTCTAAACCTTATAACAACATATGGTATATTTAAGTACAAGCAATATTAGCAGTAGAGATTTGTCTAAACCTTCCTCGGAAAATTATAATAACTAATAGCATGTTTCATATCCCCAGTCTTGAAACCTTGGGCGGTCCTTGAATAAGAGAATCCAGTACCAACAGGAGCATCTAGGAACTGCAACTAAAAATTTAAGAGACACACGGTCGTGTGGTGTGGCCATGTGTGGCCGTGTACATCATAAATTACCCCTAATGCAAGCCAAATCGAACCCATGTGTTTGAGCACCAAACCAAACCAATTCAAGGTACAGTCATATGATTTAAACACAATCAAAGACATCAAAATATGATAAAAATCAATCAACCTAGGTGCCAAACCAATGTGCCCTCATTAACACCACAATTTATAAGCCAAAATAAACAAAATCAAACACCAAACTCATTTGTATTTAGATTCATCATGAGAAAAATAATCATATATCCAACTGGCCAACCAACCATATGACCGCCTCTGGACGTACTAACGTCCAAAGTATGAATACTGCAGTAAAAGATATAAATATATGAGGTGGTATCTACAAGTATAAGGGTCTAGTTGTAATATAGTTACAATAGTGTAGGTAAGTACTCCGAGGATCGTACCCAAGGGAGGTGAGTGCTAGATCAATTTTAACCTAAACATCGAAAGATTTAATTAGTACTTTAATTTAGTTATATTACGATAGTAAAATAAAAGAGAGTTTTTAATATTTTTATAATAGTAAAGTAAAATAATACAAGAAAATTAAAAAGATCAAATAGTAGAATAAATAAAATCTTGATTATGGGTGATTAGCTCATTTCAGTAATCCCATCAACCGTCGCTTTAGGCTCCTCGTCAATCAACTAGTCGCCATCCTAGTAGGGTCTTCTGATCTTCTACTCAAATAACAAATCAACAATAAGTACTTATCTTCCAATCTCACAGTCTAAACTGGTTCGGGGTAAAGATGTTCACGGATAGGCTATACCAATTTTGGGTTAATTCCCATCTTGATTAGTACTTAGGGTTGTCAGTCCTATGGTTTTAAGTTCTTCCTTTCCCAAACAGTTGATCCATTGTGTAACACCCTTAACCCGAATCCATTGCAGAAATAGGGTTACGGAGCATTACTAAAGATTATAAAACAATTAACAGACATTTCATAACATACAATGTTCATATCAGAATTCAATCATAAAGTCCCTTATAAGATCCCTCGAGGCCCAAAATGTGCATTAGAATCAAGTTGGGACTAAATCAAAAACTCAGAGAATTTTTTGCAAAATTTCAAAAATTTTCCAAGGTGTAGGGGACACATGCCCGTGTGGCTAGGCCGTGTGTCTCACACGGTCGAGAGACACGCATGTGTCTCAGGCCGTGTGGGTATTCAAAGTAAGGACACACGGATGTGTCCTAGCCCGTGTCCAAATTAGGGTGGTTACTGACTTGGGTTACACAGCCAAGCCACACACTCGTGTACTAGCCCGTGTGAGCATACTCACTTGCATAATTAAGGTGTAGGGTTCACACTGCCAAGTCACAAGCTCGTGTGCCAGCCCGTGTGCCACACACGGCTGAGACACACGTCCGTGCCTCTGCCTATGTGAAAATACATGAGCATTCTATTTTGAAATTTTAAAGATGCAGGGGACACACGGCTGAAACACATGCCCATGTGCTAGGCCATGTGTCATACACGGCTGAGACACATGACCGTGTCTCTACCCATGAGGATAAAATAAGGCCATTTCCAAGCCTTATTTCTCACCCAAACTTGTCTTCCACCTACACCAACATTTTAACACATTACCAACCAATTCAAGACATTTAAACTAAGCCAAAACCAAGTCTTAAATTTAACATATTACACATACAACCAATGTGCTATTAGGCACCCCAATAGACAATTTATTACTATGTCATTCCAAAACCTATACTTACCTAGATACCAAATGCATATATGCATAATCAAATTCATACCTCAAACATGGTAATACCATTTATATCAAAACACGACCATTACAAGCCATTCCAATGGCTAATTACAAACAAAACATGTGTATGCCAAAATTGGCCAAATTATTCTATACATGCCATTATAACCGAAGTTAATTTACTAAATATATCGAGATGAGCCGATGGATAATATGATGATATCTCCCCAAAGCTTCCAACCCAACGAGCCTCCGAATTACTATAGAGCAGAGGAAAATAAAACGGAGTAAGCTTTTAAAGCTTAGTAAGTTCGTATAACAAGAAATTAACTTACCATTCAATTGTATTTAAGGTAAGCATAAATAATACATCCAAAACAATTTAACCAATAGCCTAAACACACATTCTCATCAAACTTGTTAGTCATGTAATTCACATTAATTCCAAGAAACAAGGATGAGCTCATCATGTAATAAAATTTCCATACTCATGAACTTTTTATATCGTAGAATCACATAAATCAATTCCATGTATTTCAGGGATATACAGAAAACAATTCATTTAAAACTCATGTTTTCTCATGTTAGGATTTTTCCCGTTGAATCACTAAATATCGATGGATACACGAGTAGTACACTCAAAGTGTACAAATCTGTAATCCGTCAATTCATATTCGGGAATGCTCTTTGGAGCATATAATCAGGAAGTCCTATCTCGAGCCATATAACGGGAAGCTCATGTGAGCCATGTAATGGGAAGCTTATCCGAGCTATATAACGGGAAGCCCATAAGAGCCTAATAGGGAAGCTCATGTGAGCCTATAACGGGTAGCTCCGAAGAGCCAATAACCAGAAGCTCTGAATAGCCATATATCGGGAAGTTCAAGCGAGCCAATATCGGGAAGCTCACAAAGAGCCTTTAATCAATAAGCTCACGAAGAGCCATATAACTGGATGCTAGTACTCATCCATAAATTCACTTTACAAAAGTTGTTTACCTATCAACAACCTTTCATTTTCTACCATAAATTTCATAATTCATCCATACTCATCCATGGAAAAACCCTAGTACTTTGGTAACTTTACAAATTAATCCCCGAGATAACTAGATTAAGCTATTACGACCTCAAAAATATGAAAGTTACTAAAAATGGGATAATAATACTTACCCAATTAAGCTAAATAAGCTTTCTTGAGCTCTTTTCTCTTAGCTAGGGTTTCCATGGATTTAATTTTGGGAAAGATGATGAAAATAATGATATTTTCTTATTTTATTAATTTATCATGTTTTCATCTTTTATTTTCCAATTTCATCATTTTCTTTAATTAAATTTCCATGGATGAATCATCATACTTATCTACTAACTCCACTTAATGGTCTAATTTCCATATAAGGACTTCAAAATTTGAATTCCATAGCTATTTGATACTTTTAGCTAGTAGAACTCAACTTTTGCATTTTATGCAATTTGGTCCTTTTTATCAGATTAGACATAAAATCAGTAAAATTTCTTTACGAAATTTTCATGAAATATTTCAATCATAATGTAGATCATAAAATAATATTAAAGTAAATTTTCTTTCGAGCTCAGATTTGTGGTCCCGAAACCACTGTTCTAATTTTACTGAAAACGGGTTGTTACACGTTGAGTAAACCTACAAAACAGTTAATGGATTATACCTCGAATTACTAATCCCCTATAAAAGATAAGTTCATCGTGGTTTTCATAAACAATATAGAACTGATGCACATAGAAAACATGATAAATGAATTGGAATGTAGAGTTTAAGAAAACGCCTGATTTTATTAAGAATAAATCGAATCCATAGAGTTTGATTGTCTCTGCAAATCAGATCTCTTAAGATAAACAAGAACAACATGAAAATAAATCTAAAACCTAAAAAGAAAGCAAAGTTAAACTGAATTTAATAGAAAAATTCTAAACTAAGTAATTGGTGTCTTTTACATGTGACAAAGGAGCCTATTTATAGATATCAGGTAGTAGTCGTCCTTAACCCTAGGTTAACTAACATTTATCAAGCTTTAAGTTTGATTGTACGGACCAAAACACCCCATCGCTAGTATTATTTGTCGTCTAGAGTCGATGTTGCGACACATTAGGACTTGTGTCGTGACATAGGAGTTAGTATACTCCTATTTGTATATCTTCAGGGCTATGTCGCGATACCCTTAAGTTGTGTTGCAACATCGAAGGCAGTCTCATGATTTCCTCCATTCTGGTCCCTGCGTTGCAATATCGAGTATTCTATGTTGCAACATAGTGACCAACATATGTTTATTACACCTTCTAATGGTCTTCTACACACTTATAAAGTTCATTAGCTCACCCTTAGGCCTTATTCGACCCCTAAGGTCAATAAAGGACTCATTTTTCACATTTTATTGAATTTAACAAAACATACTAAAACATAATTTAATCCTAATGATAAATACTTAATTCCAAGCTCCTAAAGTGCGAAAACTAGTTTAATCTGCTACATTGAATTACGACAGATCACCATACCATTTATGTCTACTTTCAAGAATCCATAATTTCAATTCAAACTATCACCCTAAATGTATATATTTAGAACTACTTAAACATTCCATTTCATTTCATACACATCTAAACAACTTATACGTATATACATCATCTTAAACATTAAGCAAAAGACCTAAAGTTTTTACAACTAATTCACTAGTTCAAGGTACTAAACATATACACATGACCACATAATATTACCAAATTAAGTACCAAACACAAACAACATGGATAAGCCAACCAAAAGTCCTAATACATTCCATTCATAACCGACATCCAAAATAACCCAAAACATCTACCAAAAACAATATATGGATAGTGTGTATGCTCCGAATTGAACTTTTGATCTACTAGGCTTCACGAAATTTACAAGAAAAACATGATATGTAAGCACGGTATGATTAGTAAGTTCAAATATATGTAAAAACAACTTAATTAATAAATTTTACTTTACGTGAAACATACATAATCCCAAAACACACTTATACATTCAAAAATTCTTACTCACATAACAAACCTTAAAACCTTTACATAATGGTCCTTCAATTGGTATCTTTTTCAACCTTTCCTTTTCTTTGAGGATGCCATCACCATAGCAAAACAGGTTTTTAGCGGCGTTTTTTGGCCCTATAAGTTCCGTAAAAAATGCTGTTAAATTTTGTGGCATTTATGCAAAAAAATGCCGCTAAAGAACATGTTTTATAGGTAGTGGCATTTTTGGTAGAAGTGTCACTAAATGCCATGTTCTTTAGTGGCATTTTTAAGAGAAGTGCCACTAAAGGTCATGTTTTTTAGCGGCGTTTGTGGGATAACGCCACTAAATTTAGCATATTTTACTAAGTCATTGTAATTTATACAGAACTCGAATTTTCAACATAATTTCCTATAACATCAAATCCAACCAAAAACTTCAAATCTAAATGATACTATCATGAAAGAAATATGTATATGATCTAAATTAATAAATGAAATAACGAAATATATTATATTCAAAAGTTATATTGTTAAAATATTCTCACAATAAAAAAACAAAAGTATAAGATGGCAGATTCTATGACTGTTGAAACATCTTCATCATATTCTAAAGCTATAGCTGGAGTTCGTCATATTTTCTTGTTGCCTCTGCTTCTCTCGCTGCGGCCTCCGCTTTAATTTGTAGCTGGAGTTCATCATATTTTCTTTGAGCCTCTGCTTCTCTCGATGCTGCCTTCATTTTAAGCTGAGCAATTTGCTTAACTGTGCTCTTTTGCATCTGAGCCATTTGGTCTCTTAACCTCTGAACTTCAGCTTGAGCCTGATTCGCTGAAGGCATGTATTGCTGCGAGCTGGATCCAAAATATTGGGTTGGGTTAACAAAATATCCTTGAAATCGAACCCAACCATACCTTTCAGGACCCAAAGCTTCAGTAATAATTCGGTTATCAATTTCGTCTAGATTAACATAATTATCACTTGAAGCGATCGCTTCATACTCTGCCCTTTTATCCTTTAGTTTCTCCTAATAAACCAATCAAGGAGTTAGAAACGAAATATATAATCAAACAAATGCAACATAATTTGGCATTATTTGCATTACAAATGACAAATTAAACCATTATAATTAAACATGATAAAATATTTAAAATAATTCAATTTTTATTATTAAATATACCATTATTTCTGCAGCTTTAGTAGTCATAGGAGATCCATCTTTCTTTCTATGTGTAATGTCAAAAAGCTGAAGGCGTCTAACTTTTTTGACCAGGCGACAGTTCCTACAATATAGTAGGAACAATATTATTTAGTAGAACATAATTAATATTTGACAAAATTAATAAATTCAAATACCTCGTCATCAGCTACATAAGAAAAACTTTTCAACCCAACTGTGTGTGAGTTTTTATTTTTGCCTACTTGTAGTTCCAACTCGCTCACAATCCTACATTATGAAATTATTATTACGTATATAGTAAATACTATAAACCAATATAATTATAAGAGTTTGGAAGTACGTAATACCTCTCTTTTCTTTGAATTCCAAAATCTAACTGCATCTTCCCATTGGTACCTCAGCATTCCCGATGAGACATTTCGCAATTTCTCTTCGAGGTTTATATTTTTCTTAAAATATTCCTTCTTTAAAGTACTTTTATGGTCTCTCCATTTCTTTCCTAATACCTTCTTCACATAATTATCCGAGAACTTTAAAGAAAATCTCTCCTGCAAATAAATCAAGTTTAGAAAGTAAATATAAATGAAACATAAACCAAAGTATTATAAATTACATTCACGTTATTACCTTAATATTATCGAGAGCTTGATTTTTGTTACTATCAGAATATGATGCCATGACTCGTAGTTGATTGGCAACAGATTGACTTTTCATGCTATAATGCCCAAGTATCCTGCTAAAAGTTGAGCTTTTGATCCAATAGGTTGACCATGACTGTTTTTAGCTAATTTGAGACGCTTGACAGAATTTAGATCGTATAAATCTTTTAATAGCATACGTCCTCAAGGTTTGCACCTCCCACCACTTTCAGTTAAAAAAATGGTATATGATAATTTAAGAATTTGAAACAAAAATCAATAATAAAAGTCAACATGCATGTAAATTAAAGTTAACATTACTTTGAATTTTTGCAGGCTCATTAGTTGTAGTCAAAACATTCGAAGATCCAATAGCAGTCTGTTGTTTACTATTTGTTTCTTCCGAATTTAGAGGATTTTGAATAATACTTGGATCTCGCAATCTTCTTCTAGGCATATTATCTACAATACACATATATTAGTTGAAATATTAGTAACTACTTACAACAATAATAGTACTTATAAAATAGTTGAAATATTTAACAAGATCAAGATTTAAATTATAATATTATATATAATTAAAAACTCATAAAATCCTACTACATCATGATTCGTAAATATCTTCATCCACATCTTGGCGAACCCATTGAAACTGTGTACTAGTACTAGGGATAGTTACACTTAAGTTTTGTTTTGGAAAAGGTAAAGTTTCTGATCTTTCGTCAATGTCATCTCTACTTCCATTGCCTATGTCAAACAAGTCTTTAGGGGTGTTACGGAGTAAAACGTACCAACCCTTATCAGCTGGATCTTTCGAGTAAAAAACTTGTTTGACTTGAGAAGAAAATACATACGGCTCGTCTATCAATTGTTGTCCAGTGTGAATTAATCTAGAGAAGTTCACCATTGTAAAACCAAATTGATCTTTTTTAATTCTGCGAGCAGTATTAACATCAGCCCAATCACATCGAAATAAGACAACCTTCCATTTGCCATAGTAATCCAACTGAATAATGTCCATAAGAAGTCCGTAATACTCCATATTTCCCTCAATAGGATTACTATCCCTAGCACTAAAATAACTTGTAATTGAAGAATTAACAACTATTCTACAATTTTAAGTCCTCCTCAATCTTTCGCGAGATTTTGTATGAAACCTGAATCCATTAATGAGGAAGGCAGTATATCTTTTTACTACTCTATTTGGACCTTGGGAAAGCCATTTAACTTCGTCATTGACGTCCTTTCCACTCCAAACCTATTGAATTGAAAGTAAATTGATTAATTATAAATGTTATACGAAAACATTATTATTTGTCAGTGAAAGCTTCAGTTGCATTCTGTTTGTCCTAACCATTCATGAAAAGATTCTATGAATAACTTATGAATCTCTCGATGTTGTAATCTTTGGGAGCGTGAACGAGATCTCAACACTTGTTTGTACTCACTATGTTAAAAAGTGGATTACTTGGTTAGAAGATAAAAAAAATTAAAAACATGAATATTTATCAAATTCTAAAACTTACTTGCGTAATTGTTCAATTGAATCGTGGTGAAAAAGAACATATTGATGTGCTTGTACCCAAGATCTATCATCTAAGAGTGCAATTTCAACTTTACCAATTGGCTGTCCATAACTTCGAAATAGATAAGTTTCATCTAAGTTATGATTAGTGAGCCCAGCATTTCTACTTGGTCTATTCAGTCTTGTTCCAACATTTTCTAAATATTTAGAGCAGAAAGTCATAACTCCTTTGCTAAGTAACCTTCAGCAATTGATCTTTCTGGATAAAACTTATTACGATAATAAGACTTCAATTTTCATAGGATACATCCACCAATAGAAAACCGGTCCACCAATTTTTGCTTCATGAGGGAGATGAATTAGCACGTGCACCATAATAGTGAAAAACGAATATGGAAAGATCTTCTCCAATTGCATAAATTCAAGGTAGCTCGATCTTATACTTTCTCAAGTTCTTCAACAATAAAAAATTTTCCACAAATAGCTTTCAGTATATTGGATAGTTCAATTATACAAGACGTCACCTTTTTTGACATACAACACCTTAAAGCAACTTGTAGTAAACATCAAGATGTGATAATCATGTGATTTTAGGGAATATAGTATTTGATCTTTAAGACTCACACATCGAGATATATTTGATGCATACACATCTGGGACTTTTATATCCTTCAACACCGTGAAAAACACTTCTTTTTCTTTCTTCGACATTGCAAAAATAGAAGGCGACAACTGAGATTTTCCATTCGAAAGTAATTGGGGATGAAGATTACACCGAATTCCCATGTCAACTAGATCAAGTCGACTTTGAAGATTGTCTTTCAATTTTCTATCAACATTCAGAATTGTCTTAATGATGTTCTTGCAAACATTATTTTCAATATGCATGACATCAAGATTGTGTCGCAAAATGTGATGCTCCTAATAAGCAACTAAAAAAATACTTCTTTTTTTCCACAAGTCCGCTTCATTAGGATCATCCTCGTCATTAGATTCATCATCACTCTACCGGTCAACATTGCTAACATACGCTTCCCTTGGTCTTCAATTTGTTTTCATATTGGGTGGTTGATTCATCTTCCCATAACTGAAATTGATATTTTTTAACATGAACAGGATTTCAGATCTAATGGTTTGCTCAAGAGCTTCTCTAAACTCTTTAGTACCATCAAACAGAGTCTTCTGAAATCTAAATCTATGATTTCCATCTAACCACCGATGATGCCCCATATAAGAGAAAATTTTCCCATTATATAACGACTTCGAACATGTTTGCGCCGTACCACAAGGACAAGCATAACGTCCGGAAAATAATTAATAGTCATCAACAAAGTTGCACGTAAATAATGTTTCTCCTTTCTCAAGACGTCATATATACCAGCTCCTCTCAAACTAAATGTAGTTAGTATAGAGTCCAGAAATACATGTCATTATATAACCTATGATATTGTGATGTCTCCTAACTTAAAAATTTTATTTTGTTATTGATATAGATCAAATATGACCTCTGAACATAACTGGTCAAATTCTAATGAAGCTGAGAGTAATATACCAGCTTTGATTCAAGGAACAATTCATAGTGAGCCTACTTCTACTATTGAAGGGAGCGAGGCACATGAAGCTCTCTTTAATATGATGTCAGAATGGTTTACTGAATTTATGCAAACCAATTCAATGGCTCAACGACCTCCACCTACTCCCGTACCCCAACCAATTCCCCCTATTTCGTAGGGTACAGAACAGGTACGTGTCAATAAGCCTTCTGTGGATAAAATTCACAAATACGAGGCTGAAGAATTTCGTGGTCAGGTTAAGGACGATCCAGAAAAAGGCTAAATTTTGGTTAAAAAATACTATCAGAGTTTTCGATGAGTTAACGTGTTCCCCAAATGATTGCTTGAAGTGTAAAATTTCCTTGTTGAAAAACGAGGCATATTAGTGGTGTAATACCTTGATAGCGGTAGTACAAAAGGATCGTGAAAATTGGGATTTCTTTCAAACTGTGTTCAGAAAGAAATATGTCAGCCAATGATATCTCGTTAGGAAGTGGAAAAAGTTCATCGAAGTGAAGCAAGGCCATAGAACTATAGTTGAATATAAGAGATAATTCGTCAGGAAAAATAAGTATGCTCGGGAATGTATTTCATCAAAAGTAGTTATGTGTACCCGATTCGAAGAGGGTTTGAATGAAAACATCTAGTTGCTTGTCGGGATTTTAGATTTGAAAGAATTTGTTGTGTTAGTAGACAGAACGCAGAAAGCAGAAGGTCCTAGCAAATCAAAGAAAAATGCATATTCAAAAGTTTGGGACTCGAGTAAAAGATAATTGTGAAAATAATTCTCCTCTCCTTCAAATAAAATAAAATAATTCCATAGCCGTACGTCAGCTTCATTCAGATTTTCTAAGAGAGATCAAGGAAAACAAGCTAGCTAGAGGTCTCCAGTTGTTCCAACGCTAGTGTGGGCAGTGTTCGTAATGTAAATAAGCCAAATTGTTAACATTGTGGCAAGAAACATTTTGGAGAGTGCCAGGAAAAAGAAGGGTCATGTTTTAAGTGTGGTTTGTTTGACCATTTTCTTCGAGATTGCCCAAGTATATCTGATAGAGATAAAGCTCAAAATGTTTGATCAGGGAATGTGCCTTCTAAAGGTTAGCCACGAAAGAATAGTGGAAATGTAGGAGTTAGTCGAAGTGGCATGAAAGACGCTACAGTTCGATCTGAGGCACAAGCACCAGCTAAGGCTTACGCAATTTGAGCTCGGGAAGATGTTTCTGCACTTGATGTTATAGCTGGGACATTTTCTCTTTTCGATGTTACTATTTATACTTTGGTTGATCCGAGATCAACACACTCGTATATATGCACTACATTAGTAAGAAAATACCAATAATTCGACTGAGTCTATAATCAAAGTAACTAATCCATTAGGTCAGTACATGTTAGTTGACAAAGTTTGTAAAAATTGTCCATTGAAAATTTGAGATTGCAACTTTCTGGTTGATTTGATGCTACTATCGTTTGATGAATTTGATGTGGTTCTCGGTATGGATTGGTTGACTTTACATGATGCGGTTGTAAACTGTAGACGAAAGCAAATTATTTTGAAATGTTAGAATGGTGAAAGATTTAGTGTTGGATCAAATAGAATACGTAGTGCCAGCAATATTATTTCTACTTTGTTAGCTCAGAAATCTGTTCGAACAGGATGCGAGGCATATCTAGCTTATATATTAGATATCATGGCTGCAGAATCAAAGTTAGAACCGGTTCTGACTATTTTTTATTTCGCAGATGTATTTCCAGAAGAGTTGCAAAGATTATCGCCAATCAGAGAAGTTGAATTTTCTATTGAATTAGTACCAAGAACTTCTCTGCTTTTGATTGCATTTTTATAGAATGGCACCGAAAAAATTAAAAGAATTAAAAGCACAGTTGCAAGAATTGACAAATAAAGGTTTTGTTCGGCCTGGTATTTCTTCTTAGGGCGCACTTGTGATTTTTGTTAAGAAAAAATACGGATCGATGCGTTTATGTATTGATTATCGGTAGCTTAATAAAGTTACAATCAAGAACAAGTATTTGTTGCCTCATACTGATGATTTATTTGATCAGATGAAAGGTGGGACAATATTTTCAAAGATTGTCCTCCACTCTAGATATTATCATCTTAGAGTCAAGGATTTAGATGTACCAAAAACAGTTTTTAGAACCAGGTACGAACATTATTAATTTTTAGTTATGTCGTTTGGTTTAACGAATGCCCTTACTGTGTTTATGGATTAGATGAACAGAATAGTTTAGTCGTATTTAAACAAGTTTGTGGTTGTTTTCATAGATGATATTTTGATTTATTCCCTGGATGAAATTGAGCATGCCCATCATTTGGGATTAGTATTGCATACTTTGTACGATAAACAACAATTTGCAAAATTGAGCAAGTGTGAGTTCTGGCCTCAAGAAGTTGTATTTTTGGGTTATGTAGTATTGCCTGATGGCATATGAGTAGATCCAAGTAAAATATCGGCCATTTTGGACTAGAATCCTCCAAATTTTGTTACTAAAATCAGAAGTTTTTTGGGTTTGGTTGGATATTATTGACGTTTTGTTAAAGGCTTTTCGATGGCTGCTTCACCATTGATGAAACTACCTCAAAAAGATGTAAATTTTTTTTGGACAGATAAATGCCAACAAAGTTTTGATCAGCTGAAAGTGATGTTAACTGAAGCCCTTGTACTAGTTCAACCAAAGTCCTGCAAGGAAATTATAATTTTTAGTGATGCTTAGTTTAACTGTTTGGGTTATGTTTTGATGTAGGAAGGTAAGGTTGTAGCTTATGCTTCCCGTCATTTAAAACTACATGAGAAAAATTATCTAACACATGATTTGGAGCTTACAGCTATTGTGTTTGCATTGAAAATTTGGCGACACTATTTATACGGAGAAAAATGTCATATTTTCATCGACAATAAAAGCTTAAAATACTTTATGTCACAAAAAGAACTAAATTTATGATAACGTAGATGGTTGGAGCTGTTAAAAGACTATGATCTAATTATTGATTATCGCCCGGGAAAAGCTAATATTATTATGGATGCTTTGAGTAGAAAGCTATTATTTGCTCTAAAAGCTTTGAAAACTTGGTTGACACTTGTTGATGGTGATTCTATTTTAGCTGAATTAAAAGCTAAACCGACGTTTCTGCAATAGATTTGTGAAGCTTAGAAAAATAATTCAGAATTGATTGTTAAATGAGGACAAATTGAAAAGTCACCTGATTCAGATTTTTTCATTGGTATAGATGATGCTTTATATTTCTGAAATAGATTATGTGTTCCGAGGAACTCTAATTTTAAACAAGAGATTTTGCAGGAAGCTTATAGTAGCAGTTATTTGATTTATACCGATGGTAACAAAATCTATAGTGATTTAAAACATATGTACTAGTGGCCAGGTATGAAATAGGAGATCTTGGAATTTGTATCGAACCGTTTGATTTGTCAACAAGTTAAAGCCAAGCATCAGGTACCTTCAAGATTACTTTAGCCTGTTATAATTCCAACGTGGAAATGAGAACGAGTTACCATGGATTTTGTGTCAGGGTTACCATTATCTCTGAGAAAAAAGGATGCCATTTGGGTTTTTGTGGATTGCTTGACTAAATCTACACATTTTATTCCCGTACGTATGGATTATTCATTGGAGAAATTGACAGAGCCATAAGTTACTGAGGTTGTCAGACTACACAGGGTGCCATTGTCGATTATTTCTAATCAGGATCCATGATTTACTTTGAGATTTTGGAGTAAATTACATGCAGCTTTGGGCTCAAAATTGCATTTTAGTACCACATTTCCTTCACAAACATACGACCAATTTAAGCGAGAGATTCAAATACTTAAAGATATGCTCCATTGTTGTATTTTAGAATTTGAAGGTAACTGGGAAAAATTTTTGCCGCTGGTTGAGTTTGCGTATAATAACAGTTACTAGTCGAATATTAAAATGGTCTCGTACAAAGCTTTGTATGGTAAAAAATGTAGAACTCCATTGTATTGGACTAAATTAAGTGAGAAAAAGCTTTTAGGTACTAATTTAATTCACAAAATGGAAGAAAAAGTAAAAGTGATTCAAGATTGTTTGAAAGTTGTTTCTGATCGTAAGAAATCGCACGTTGACTTGAAAAGAAAAGATATCAAATTTCTAGTCGGTGATAAAGTGTTTTAAAAGTATCTCCCTAGAAGAAAGTTCTCTGTTTTGGCCGAAAAGGAAAGCTTAATCTGCGTTTCATTAGTTTATATGCAGTTATTGAGAGAATTGGGCCGGTAGCTTATCATTTAGCTTTATCATCGGGTTTAGATAAAATTCACAATGTTTTCCATGTATCAATGTTGCGGCAGCACTGATCTAATCCCTCACATGTGTTTCACCAGCCGATATGGAATTGCAGCCTGTCATTTCATATAGTGAGGGACTGGTTAGAATTTTGGCTCTGGAAGTCAAAGAGTTGAGAAATAAATGCATAGCTTTAGTTAAAGTTCTTTAGCACCGTCACGTGATTGAGGAAGCTACCTGGGAATCAGAAGAAGCTATGAAAGTGCAATACCAGAACCTATTCTCTGGTAAGATTTTCAAGGATAAAAACTCCTTTAGGGGGAGAGTTGTAACATACTATTCTAAGTGGTGTCGAAAATAGTGGTTTTGGGACCACAATTATGGCAAACGAGACAACAAACATTATTTATTTACTTACTAATATTTACGAGAATCTATTAGTCATATAAATATTTGGTTAATAAATTTTAACATTTTAATAGTTAATTAAGTAAAAAGAACTCAATCGTAAAGGTTGCAAAAGTTAATATTTATTAGTTAAAGTGGTAATTGACATAGAGATGCGAATTTGTGGATTTAAAAGGTAAATAAACCATGTATATAAGTAGTGGACATTTATGGACAAAGTTTTGGCTAGTTAGTTAAAATTTTAAGGGTAAAATTGGTAATTGAATAAATTTAACTAAAAAAATATTAAAAACAAAAGAAAGTCATCATCTTCCTAGGTTAGAACCAAAATTCTAAAGAGAGAAAACACAATGGATGGAGCTTGGCTCAGCTAGCTATTTGTACCTTGCATGGTAAGTAAACTTTGCCCGCCTTTAATGATTTTTACATTTTAGTGATCGTTTTAGCTTAATCTTGTTAATCCAGAGTTCCATTTGTAAAATCGTTAAAAGTTTAAGAAATTGTCATGAATGGTTTAGGTGTGTATGTGAACTTAATTGATAGATTGTTAAGCTTGGTTCCTAAATAAGATTATTTTGTAAAATAGTTTTTGTTGATTTTGATGTTAAAGGACTAGATTTTTTAAATGGGAAAACTGTTTGGAATTTTAGGGAAATTATGATGAAAATGGATTGTAGAGATACCCTAGGAAAATCGGCTAGTAGATTTTTCCTTTAAAATGGTGAATTTTCAAGTTTCGGGTTTAAGAACTAAATTGTACAAAAGTTAAAATGTTGGGGTAATTATGTAAATGATGTTGTCAGGGCTTAATTATATAAAATTATTTACTTAAGTGTTGAAATGGTAGTATTTGAAAGAAATTATTGTTTAGACCAAGAAACGCCACAATCGGATTTATACCAAGGAAAAGCCAAAGTTTCAGACTAGTTGTTGGGTCCATTTTAGTAACCATTTTAGTCGAGGTAAGTTCTTATTTCCATTAAAATAATTCATTTGATTTCAAGATATAAATTGAGACCTCTTAATACTTACCTATGAATTTGTGATTTAATTTTCTTTAATTGAGAAAAGGAAAAGACCGTGATTGAAAGATATCATGGCATTATACTTAAAAAGGAAAATACCATGGTTGAAAGACATTATGGCAACCTTCCGGGATTGTGTAAGACCTTGGTTGAAAGATACCATGGAATCTTCGAAGAAAAGGAAGGGTTGAAAAGGATACCAATTAAAGGACTATTATGTAAAGGTTTTAAGGTTTTTTATGTGAATAAGAATTTTTTAATGCACAAGTGTGTTTTAGGATTATGTATTTTTCACATAAAGTAAAATTTATAAATTAAGTTATGTTTACAAATATTTGAACTTAATAAGCATATTGTACTTACGTATCGTGTTTTTCTTGTATATTTTGTGAAGCCTAGTAGATCAGAAGTTCAAGTCGAAGCATACACACTATCCATATCTTGTTTTTGGTAGATGTTTTGGGTTATTTTGGATGTCGGTTATGAATGGCATGTATTAGGACTTTTGGTTGGCTTATCCATGTTGTTTGTGTTTGGTACTTAATTTGGTAATATTTTGTGGTCATGTAGATATATTTAGTACCTTGAACTAGTGAATTAGTTGCAAAAACTTTAGGTCTTTTGCTTAATGTTTAGATGTGTAGGGAATGAAATGGAATGTTTTAGTAGTTCTAAATATATACATTTAGGGTAATAGTTTGAATTGAAATTATGGATTTTTGAAAGTAGACGTAAATGGTATGGTTGGTTGGCCAGTTGGATATATGATTATTTTTCTCATCATGAATCTAAATACAAATGATTTTGGTGTTTGATAAGTGTTTGATTTTGTTTATTTTGGCTTATAAATTGTGGTGTTAATGAGGGCACATTGGTTTGGCACCTAGGTTGATTGATTTTTAGCATATTTTGATGTGTTTGATTGTGTTCAAATCATGTCATAGTACCTTGAATTGGTTTGGTCTAGTACTCAAGCAATTGGGTTTGGTTTGGCTTGCATTAGGGGTAATTTGTAATGCACACAGCTTAGGACACGCTGTCATACAGTTGTGTGCCACATAGGGCCACACCGCACGGTCGTGTGTCTTTTAATTTTTAGGTGCAGGATGAAATACATTATCTCAGAGAGTTACACAGCCTGGCAACACGGCTGTGTGACCATACTTCCAATGCACACACAGTCGTGTGTCTCATACATCCTAGGTACATGTCTCATAATGCCATCACAGTCCAAATAGACATTATATAACCATAAGACACCCTAGGTACATGCCAAGATCAAAATGAATTCACCACCAACATTTGAATTCGGGATTCTTGATGGATGTTGAGTTGACAATCGAATCATAAAGTACTTCACCTATGCACAAAAAAACAAATTGTATGCTAAATATAACTCAGTGGCATTTTTATAATCTGGACATTAAAACATAAGTAATTAAAATGCAAAAATTAAAATAAGCGATCACATGCAATATAACAAGTCAATAATGCTAATTTACATATTCTCTAATCATAACCGACAAATTTTACCGATATTAATACATGACAATTACATTTCATATGTCATTTGATAACTTAATTCATATAATGACATTCCATCTCAATTTCCAAGATTCATGGATTCATTGATCATAATCAATTAATATTCACAACTCAATCTGTCATTTCATATTCCATTTCACATTTCATTTATATTTCTCATCATTTGGCATTTCAATATTAAATATGTAACACCCCGAACCCGAGACCGTCACCGGAGTCGAACACGAGGTGTTAACAGACTTTTTAAAAAAATTTCCAGACACTGCCAATCTGCGTAATAGTCGCTTTAAAAATCATATCTTGAGTTCAGAACTCGGAATCCAGTTACGTAAATTTTCCCTGAAACTAGACTCATATGCCCATCTACATATTTTTTCTAGAATTTTGGTCGGGCCAATTAGTACAGTTTATTAGTCAAAGTCTCCCATGTTACAGGGATTGACTACCCTGACCTTTGCGCATTACGACTTGGATATCTCCCTGTACAGGGCTTCAATACTGATGTCGTTTGTTTCTATAGAAACTATACTCAGAGAGGAATCTATACATATATGGATTGACACCTAATTGTCTCTGGTTAATTTGTAATGAATTTCCAAAGTCGGAATAGGAAATCCAGAAACCGTTCTGGCCCTGTCTCACGAGAACCTGAATATCTCTTAACATACTGGCCGTATGATTGTTTCGTTACTTTCCTATGAAAATAGATTCATCAAGGTTCGTTTACATAATTCATTCACTATTTAATTCCATTCCTACTATTTTTAGTGATTTTCCAAATCTACATCACTGCTGCTGTCAGCATCTGCCTTTAAGGTAGACTTTACCTATTTCATGGTTTCCATGATTCAACTAGCCCTTTTTGCATAAATAGCACAATTTATGATAGTGATTAACCATTCCCATGACCAATCCTTGTCAAGCATATCCACACCAAATGATTATAACATTATACTCAAACACATATAAGCCATTTTCGCATGGCTATCCAAAATTATACAAGTCCAAAGGGTCCACGACCCACAACAAACGGGTAGTCCTATACATGCCATTTCGAAGTTCAACCAAAATTGTACCAAAAGGGGGCTTTGATAGTGTGGGCGACTTTGACTTCAAGATCCCGAGTCCGATAGCTGGAGAACCAAATCTATAAAATAGAGGAGCAATGAAACGGAGTAAGCAATTTATGCTTAGTAAGTTTTGAGCAAGGAATTCCAGCACAACAAAAGTATAGCATTCATGTAGCTAAACGGATAATTTCATATGCACAATTTTTCAATATCATACTTGCTTCACATTACCAACCCTTATGTACATACACAAAAGATCAACTTAGCCAAAGGCCGGTAGCTCGTTTATCAACTGAGCGAATACTTATTTGTAAGGGCTCAACTAAATTCAAGCACATACGAAACATACCTCAATGTTGGGATGTTTCTAGAGTATTACCTGAAATTTTTACAGCAAGATCATTCATTCTCAAATCACGTACCTTCGGAATTTAACCGGATATAGCTCCTCGTTCAAATGCCTTCGGGACATAGCCCGGTTATAGTAACTCGCACAAATGCCTTCGGGACTTAACCCGGATTTAGTAACTCGCACAAATGCCTTCGGGCTTAGCCTGGAATTAGTATCTCGCACAAATGCCTTCGGATCTTAGTCCGGATATGGTCACTTAGCACAAAGCCTTCGGGACTTAGCCCGGACATCATTCAAATAACCATGCACATTTAACCATAAATCATGGCACATTCGTATTTCATTTTCGTTAGCAAAACTCAAACACAAGACACTTATCATTCTTGCAATTTCGGCTCAATAGCCACACACAAAGAGCATGATTTTGATTTGCTTAAAGCATGATCTAATCAAATCTTAATTTAAGCTCTCTTACTCAAGAACTTACCTCGGGTGTTGTCGAACGATTCCGATAGCTATTCGACCATTTTTTCCTTCCCTTTATCGGATTTAGTTCCCCTTTGCTCTTGAGCTTAATTAAACAAATAAATTGATTTAATCATTTGAGCATCGAAAAGAGGAACACAAGACACTTAGCCCATATTTATACATTAGACATTAAAGTCACATGTGTACGGAATCATGAATCAAACTCAACATTTTAGCTAATTTTTCCCCCTTGGCCGAATTTTCTAAGCCAAGACAAAAGCATCAATATGCTTGCCTCTAACCAAATACATGCAACACCAATCTCCTTCCTATGGCCGAATATGCATGTCTATGTTGGGGCCGATTTCAACACTTAATACATTCTACAAGTATGGTCACTTGTATTGACTAAACACCCTTTTGTTTCAAGTTCAAAACTTGGCTAATACACACATATATACACTAGTAAAGCATCCTCCCCCTTTCCATCAATTTAACACATGCATTACTCACTAATATACAAAAATTATATTCGGCCTTAGCACACAACTTGCTAGCCGATTCTTCTCCATCTAGCAACCAATGCACATATTTGCTCACTCAAAAATGCTAAAAAGAAGATTCAAGAATCATCAATCCACCATCACATGCATCATTACAAAGCTTTACACTTAGCATGCAAATGACATCAACACAAATCCACCTTAGCCGAAACTTAACTCATCTTCATGCCTCATCACCACAACATCAAACATCAACCAAGAATGATGCATCCATGGCCGAGTGTCATTTCCATCACATAGCAAGATTTAGACCATGGGCTAGGTAGAACTCAAGTTAACAACTAAAACATGCATGCATCTCATGGAACATCATCAAACATACCTTAGCCTAGCTACATGCATGGCCGAACCTCTTCAACCTTTCTTCTTCCTTCCTCCTTAAAATTTTGGCCAAGGATGAACCAAAGGATGAACACTTTTTTTTTGTTTTTCTTTCTAGTTTCGACAAAATGGGGGGGGGAATAAACAACCACACACTTTTTTTGTTTTCATCATATTCCCTTTCATTATTTAATTTCCATGCTCATTATTTTATTTTTTTCCACCCATGATGCACCAACCCAACATGTCTATGACATGTCTTGCCCATCACACTTGGTCTACCATACTTGTCATGGCCGGCCACTACTAGTAGGGGGAAATTGACATGCAAGTCCCCCCTTTTTCAACATGCACTAATAGGCCCTTATGCTTTGACCTATCACATTTCAAAATTTTCTCACATAAGTCCTATTGACTAAATTCACATGCAATCGACTAAATCGAAGCTTGAAATTTTCACACATTCATAATTACATATTCTAGACAATAAATATCACATTCAAACATTTCGGTGACTCGGTTTAGCGGTCCCGAAACCACTTCCCGACTAGGGTCAATTTTGGGCTGTCACAACTCTCCCCCACTTAAGAAATTTTCGTCCCCGAAAAGCTTACCGGTAAATAGGTTTGGGTATCGTTCTTTCATCGAGCTCTCGGTTTCCCAAGTAGCTTCCTCGATCCCGTGTTTGAGCCATAACACCTTAACTAACGGAACCCTTTTGTTTTGCAACTCTTTCACTTCACGAACTAGGATACGAATCGGTTCTTCTTCATAACTCAAGTCAGATTGAATTTCAACTTCTGAGGGATTAATCACATGTGATGGATCGGATCTATAACGTCGAAGCATCGAAACATGAAAGACATCGTGAATCTTTTCAAGTTCAGGGGGCAAAATCAATCTATACGCAACCGGACCAACTCGTTCGGAGATTTCGTACAGCCCAATGAATCTCGGGCTCAACTTGCCCTTACGGCCAAATCTGAGTACCTTTTTCCAAGGCGAAACTTTAAGAAACACTTTATCTCCCACCTGATATTCAATGTCTTTTCGTTTCAAATCCGCATACGATTTTTGACGATCTGTGGCTGCTTTCAGACTTTCACGGATTACCTTTACTTTCTGTTCGGAATCTTTAATCAAATCAACTCCGAAAATTTTACTTTCACCGAGCTCGGTCCAAAACAATGGTGTACGGCATTTACGACCGTACAAAGCCTCATAAGGTGCCATCTTAATACTTGATTGAAAACTATTATTGTAAGCGAATTCAATCAAAGGTAAATACTGTTCCCATGAATTACTGAACTCGAGGATGCAACATCTCAACATATCCTCAAGTATCTGAATTATCCGCTCAGATTGACCATCGGTTTGGGGATGAAAAGCAGTGCTAAAATGCAGCTTGGTACCCAAAGCTTCTTGCAATTTCCTCCAAAATCGCGAGGTGAATCTCAGATCTCTATCCGACACGATAGAAATAGGTACCCCGTGTAATCTCACAATCTGAGAAACATACAATTCGGCTAGTTTATCCAATGAAAAATCCGTACGCACGGGGATAAAGTGAGCCGACTTAGTCAGTCTATCAACAACAACCCAAATCGCATCCTTCTTACTTGCTGACAATGGCAGTCCGGACACAAAGTCCATTGTGACTCGATCCCATTTCCACTCGGGTATCATGATCGGCTGAAGTAATCCTGAAGGCACTTGATGTTCCGCTTTCACTTGTTGACATATTAAACATCTCAAAACAAAGTCGGAGATGTCTCGTTTCATACCATGCCACCAAAACCAACGTTTCAAATCGTTGTACATTTTCGTACTCCCCGGGTGAATTGACATTCGACTACAATGGGCTTCGTTCAGAATCATCGAAATGAGTTCCGAATTCCTTGGAACACACAAACGACTTCTGAACCTCAAACAATCATCATCATCAATTTGAAACTCCGATTCCTTGTTCGGAGCACACTCAGCCCATTTTGCAACCAATTCATCATCAACTTTCTGGGCTTCACGAATTTGATGAATCAATAATGGTTTGGCTTTTAATTCAGCTATTAACACATTGTCGGGTAGAACAGACAAGTGCACATTCATCGCTCGTAAAGCAAACAATGATTTCCGGCTTAAGGCGTCCGCAACCACATTAGCCTTTCCCGGGTGGTAATCAATGACAAGCTCGTAATCTTTCAACAACTCAAGCCAACGTCTTTGTCGCAGATTTAAGTCTCTTTGAGTCATCAAATATTTGAGACTTTTGTGATCCGAAAATACATGGCACTTTTCACCAAATAAGTAATGTCGCCATATTTTTAAAGCAAATACGATGGCAGTTAGTTCAAAATCATGGGTCGGATAATTTTTCTCATGTGGCTTTAATTGTCTCGACGCATAGGCCACCACTCGACCTTCTTGCATCAATACGCAACCCAACCCAAGTAGGGATGCGTCACTATAAATGACAAACTCTTTGCCTGATTCGGGTTGCACTAAAATTGGAGCTTCAGTCAAATAAGTTTTTAGTTGATCAAAACTTTTCTGACATTTCTCCGTCCATTCGAACTTAACATCCTTTTGAAGTAGCTTCATCATTGGTGTGGCTATCATCGAGAAACCTTTGACAAATTTTCGGTAATAACCGGCGAGCCCCAGGAAGCTCCAAACTTCGGTAATATTTCTTGGAGGCTTCCAGTTAAGTATGGCTGAAATTTTGCTCCGGTCAACTCGAATACCCGATGCGGATACCACATGACCCAAGAAGCTAACCTCTCTTAACCAGAACTCACACTTACTGAACTTAGCATATAACTGCTTCTCCCGCAAAATTTGCAACACTAGTCTCAGGTGCTCAGCATGTTCGGTCTCACCTCTTGAATAGACCAAGATGTCATCAATGAACACAACTACGAACCGATCCAAATATGGTCTGAAGATCCGATTCATCAAATCCATAAATACCGCAGGGGCATTAGTGAGCCCAAACGGCATCACTAAGAACTCGTAGTGACCATATCTCGTTCTGAAGGTAGTTTTGGGTATGTCCGAATCTCGAATTCGCAACTGATAATAGCCCGATCTCAAATCTATTTTTGAGAACACTGAGGCTCCCTTCAGTTGGTCGAACAAATCATCGATACGCGGTAACGGATATTTGTTCTTTATCGTCACTTTATTCAGTTGACGATAGTCAATGCACAACCTCATGGTTCCGTCCTTCTTTTTCACGAACAATACTGGTGCACCCCAAGGTGAGAAACTTGGTCGAGCAAAACCTCTATCCGTCAATTCTTGCAACTGAGCTTTCAACTCTTTTAACTCGGTTGGTGCCATACGATACGGAGCCATCGAAATCGGCGTAGTCCCAGGTACAAGCTCAATACCAAACTCTATCTCCCGAACAGGTGGTAAACCCGGTAATTCTTCAGGAAAAACATCCGGGTATTCACAAACCACCGGTACAGATTCGGGTTTCTTTTCTAATTCTTTGTCATCCAGTACATACGCAAGGTATGCTTCGCACCCTTTTCTTACATATTTCTGGGCCAACATTGAGGATATTACAGCTGGCAACCCATCCAAGTCCGTAGACTCAACTCGGATTACTTCGTTATTTGCGCATCTCAATTCAATAGTCTTGCTTTTGCAATTCACAACCGTATCATGCACGGTCAACCAATCCAACCCGAGAATAACATCAAATTCATTAAACGGCAAAAGCATCAAGTCTGCCGGAAAACAGGAACCTCGAATTACTAGGGGACATTTCTTACACACTTTGTCGACAAGCACGTAACGACCCAAGGGATTTGACACCCGAATTACGAACTCAGTAGACTCAATAGGTAAAGTCTTACTGGATGCTAAGGTTTCACATATGTAAGAATGAGTAGAACCGGGGTCAATCAAAGCAATTACATTAGTATCAAAGAGAGTAAAAGTGCCGGTAATAACATCAGGCGAATAAGCATCCTCACGGGCACGTATAGCATAAGCTCTAGCAGGCGCACGAGCCTCGGATCTGGTCGTAGCATCTCTAGATCCTCTCTGACCACCACTAGCATTGCCCGTATTTCCAGATGGTCTACCTCGAGCAGTGGTAGCACCCGGTTTCCCACTCTGATTTACATTCTATTCAGACAACCTCGGGCAATCTTTAATGAAGTGGTCAACTGATCCGCACTTGTAACAGGAGCGGTCAGGGAATCTACAACTCCCCGAATGCCATTTACCGCAATATCGACATTTCGTTCTGTCTCGACGTTCATTCCCAACACTGGCGATCGAAGTGCCTCGTGTACCCACAGGGGGTCGATCACGATCTCGTCTAAAAAGGCCCGAAGTGCCTCTCGACCAGCCCACATCATCTCGAAATTTCTTCGATGCCTGTTGAAGAGACTTTCCCGAAGATCTTTTACGAAACTCTCCAGTTCCCACATCAACTTTTTGTTTTTCTTTTCTAAGCTCTTCGGCTTTACAAGCTCGCTCGACAAGTACTACGAACTCTCGTATTTCAAGAACGCCAACGAACATTTTTATATCTTCATTCAGCCCATCCTCGAAGCGTTTACACATGATAGCCTCGGACGAAACACATTCCCGAGCGTATTTGCTAAGTCTAACAAATTTTCGCTCGTAATCAGTAACCGACATGGAACCTTGCTTAAGCTCAAGAAATTCCTTCCGTTTTTGATCAACAAATCTCTGACTGATATACTTTTTCCGAAACTCAGTTTGGAAAAACTCCCAAGTTACTTGCTCTCGGGGCACAACAGAAGTCAGAGTACTCCACCAATAGTAGGCAGAATCACGTAGCAAGGAGATAGTACACTTTAAGCATTCATCGGGTGTACAAGATAGCTCATCGAGTACCCGGATAGTGTTGTCCAACCAAAATTCAGCTTGCTCGGCATCGTCGCTATCCGTAGCTTTAAATTCAGTAGCCCCATGTTTTCGGATTCGGTCAACTGGGGGCTTATTTGACCTTATTTGGTCGGTTACCGGAGGTATTGTAGGTGCGGGGGTTGTATTAGTCGGGAATGGAGGTTGTGGAACAGCCGTATTAGTTCGAATGTATTGGTTGAACCAATCATTCATCACGCTATAGAAAGCTTGTCTAGCTTCATCATTCGGGTTACTAGCATTAGGTTGAGAGTCCGCTGGCACTGTCCCTTGTGCGGGAGCAGGCGCTACACTCTCAAGATCATCAGCTACCTCTCGGTCGGGATCGGGATCCATTACTATAAATAAACACATTTACAATTGTCAGAAATCACCACACTATCAAGTAATCACATAAAATGGCATGTATAGCTAGACCCAACGCATTACGGTAGTCCTAGAATTGACTAAACCGTAGCTCTGATACCAATCAAATGTAACACCCCGAACCCAAGACCGTCACCGGAGTCGAACACGAGGTGTTAACAGACTTTTTAAAAAAATTTCCAGACACTGCCAATCTGCGTAATAGTCGCTTTAAAAATCATATTTTGAGTTCAGAAACTCGGAATCCAGTTCCGTAAATTTTCCCTGAAACTAGACTCATATGCCCATCTACATATTTTTTTCTAGAATTTTTGGTCAGGCCAATTAGTACAGTTTATTAGTCAAAGTCTCCCATGTTACAGGGATCGACTACCCTGACCTTTGTGCATTACGACTTGGATATCTCCTTGTACAGGGCTTCAATACTGATGCCGTTTGTTTCTATAGAAACTCAGAGAGGGATCTATAAATATATTGATTGACACCTAATTGTCTCTGGTTAATTTGTAATGAATTTCCAAAGTCGGAACAGGAAATCCAGAAACCGTTCTGGCCCTGTCTCACGAGAACCTGAATATCTCTTAACATACTGTCCGTATGATTGTTTCGTTACTTTCATATGAAAATAGATTCGTCAAGGTTCGTTTACATAATTCATTCACTATTTAATTCCATTCCTACTATTTTTAGTGATTTTCCAAATCTACATCACTGCTGCTGTCAGCATCTGCCTTTAAGGTAGACTTTA